>NC_142282.1:2971153-3127435 GCF_052056855.1 Sturnus vulgaris | reverse complement strand
AACCCATCCCATCCCATCCCATCCCAACCCATCCCACCCCATCCCATCCCATCCCATCCCATTCCATCCCATCCCAGGGATCCCATCCCAGCGATCCCATCCCTTCCCAGGCATCCCATCCCATACGAGGGATCACAATCCAGGGATCCCATCCCTGGGATCCCATCTCATCCCATCCCAGGGATCCAATCCCATCCCATCTCATCCCAGGGATCCCATAACATCCCATCCCATGTTTCCCAACCCATCCCATCCAATCCCATCCCATCCCAGGGATCGCATCCCATCTCAGGGATCCCATTCCATCCCATCCAATCCCAGGGATCCCATCCCATCCCATCCCATCTCACCCCATCCTATCCCAGGGATCCCATCCCATCCCACGAATCCCATCCCATCCCATGCCAGGCATCCCATCCCATCCCCTCCGCTCCCATCCCATCCGATCCCATCCCATGCAATCACATCCGATCCCATCCCTTGTATCCCATCCCAGGGATCCCATCCCATTCCAGGGATCCCATCCCAGCCCAGGGATCCCATCCCAGGGATCGCATCCCATCTCAGGGATCCCATTCCATCCCATCCAAGGATACCATCCCATCCCATGCCATCCCATCCCATCCCAGGTATCCCATCCCATCCCATCCAATCCCATCCCATCCCATCCCTGGGATCCCATCCCAGGGATCCCATTCTTGGGATCCCATCCCATCAGAGGGATCCCATCCCATCCCATCCCGTCCCGCACCATCCCATCCCATCCCATCCCATCCCATCCCATCCAAGAGATCCCATCCCATCCCAACACATCCCATCCAATCCCATCCCATCCCATTCCATCCCATCTCATCCCATGAATCCCATAACATCCCATCCCAGGGTTCCCAACCCATCCCAACACATGCCATCCCATCCAATCCCATCCCATCCCATGACATTCCATCCCATCCCATCCCATCCCATCCCATCCCATCCCATCCCATCCCATCCCATCCCAGGGATCCCATCCCGGAGTTCCCATCTCATCCCAGGGATCCAATCTTAGCGATCCTATCCCATCCCATCCCATCCCATCAAATCCCATCCCATCCCATCCTATCCCATCCCATCCCATCCAATCCCATCCCATCCTATCCCATACCATCCCATCACATCCCATCCCATCCCATTCCAACCCATCCCATCCCACCCCATCCCATTCCATCCCATCCCATCCCATCCCATCCCAGGGATCCCATCCCATCCCAACCCAACCCATCCCATCCTATCCCATCCCATCCCATGCCATCCCATCCCATCCCATCCCATCCCATCCCATCCCATCCCATCCCATCCCATCCCATCCCATCCCGTCCCAGTGATCCAATCCCATCCCAGGGATTCCATCCCAGCCCATCTCATCCCAGGGATCCCATGCCATTCCATCCCATCCCATCACAGGGATCCCATCCCATCCCATCCCATCCCATCCCATCCCATCCCATCCCATCCCATCCCATCCCTGGGATCCCTTCCCAGGGATCCCATCCCTTCCCAGGGATCCCATCCCATCCCAGGGATCCCATCGCAGGGATTCCATCCCATCCCAGGGATCCCATCCCATCCCATCACAGGGATCCAATCCCATCCCAGTGATCCCATCACATCCAATCCCACCCCATCCCATCCATTCCCATCCCAGGAATCCCATCCCATCCCATTCCAGGGATCCCATCCCATTCCAGGAATCCCATCCCATGCCATCCCATCCCATTCCATCCCATCCCATCCCATCCCATCCCATCCCATCCCATCCCATCCCATCCCATCCCATCCCATCCCATCCCAGGGATCCAATCCCATCCCAGGGATAACATCCCAGGGATCCCATCCCATCCCATCCCAGGGATCCCATCCCATTCCATCCCATCCCTTGTCATCCCAGGGATCCCATCCCAGCCCAGGGATCCCATCCCAGGGATCGCATCCCATCTCAGGGATCCCATTCCATCCCATCCAAGGATACCATCCCATTCCATCCCATGCCATCCCAGCCCATCCCAGGTATCCCAACCCATCCAATCCCATCCCATCCCATCCCAGGGATCCCATCCCATACGAGCTATCACAATCCAGGGATCCCATCCCTGGGATCCCATCTCATCCCATCCCAGGGATCCAATCCCATCCCATCTCATCCCAGGGATCCCATAACATCCCATCCCAGTGTTCCCAACCCATCCCAACCCATGCCATCCCATCCAATCCCATCCCATGCCAGGGATCGCATCCCATCTCAGGGATCACATTCCAGGGATCCCATCCCAGGGATCCCATCCCATCCCAGGGATCCCATCTCATCCCATCCAAGGGATCCAATCCCATCCAAGGGATAACATCCCAGGGATTCGATCCCAACCCAGGGATCCCATCCTATCCCAGGGATTCCATCCCAGGGATCCCATCCCATCCCAGGGATCCAATCCCAGCGATCCCATCCCATCCCATCGAATCCCATCCCAACCCATGCCATCCAATCCAATCCCATCCCATCCGATCCCATTCCATTCCATCCCATCCCATTCCATCCCATCCCATCCCATCCCATCCCATCCCATCCCATCCCAGGGATCCCATCACAGGGTTCCCATCTCATCCCAGGGATCCAATCCCAGCGATCCTATCCCATCCCAACCCATCCCAACCCATCCCATCCCATCCCATCCCATCCCATCCCATCGATCCCATCCCATCCCATCCCAGGGATCCCATCCCAGGGATCACATCCCATCCAAGGGATCCCATCCCAGGGATCCCAACCCATCCCATCCCATCCCCTCCGCTCCCATCCCATTGATCCCATCCCATCCCAACCCATTCTAGCCCATCCCATCCCATCCAATCCCATCCCATGCAATCACATCCGATCCCATCCCATGTATCCCATCCCAGGGATACCATCCGATCCCATCCCAGCCCAGGGATCCCATCCCATCCCATCCCATCCCAGCGATCTCATCCCAGGTATTCCATCCCATCCCAGGGATCCCATCCCAACAAATCCCATCCCAGGGATCCCATCCCATCCCATCACAGGGATCCCATCCCATCCCAGTGATCCCATCCCATCCAATCCCATCCCATCCCATCCATTCCCATCCCAGGAATCCCATCCCATCCCATTCCAGGGATCCCATCCCATTCCAGGAATCCCATCCCATGCCATCCCATGCCATTCCATCCCATCCCATCCCATCCCATCCCATCCCATCCCATCCCATTCCAGGGACACCATCCCAGGGATACCATACCATCCCATCCCATCCCATCGCAGGGATCCCATCCCATCCCATCCCATCCCATCCCGCCCCATCCCATCCCATCCCATCCCTTCCCATCCCATCCCATCCCATCCCATCCCATCCCAGCGATCTCATCCCAGGGATTCCATCCCATGCCAGGTATCCCATCCCAACCAATCCCAACCCAGGGATCCCATCCCATCCCATCCCATCCCATCTCATCCCATCCCATCCCAGGGATCCCATCCCATGTATCCCATCCCATCTCATCCCGCGGATCCCATGCCATGGCATCCCATCCCATCCCATTCCATCCCATCCCATCCCATCCCAGGGATCCCATCCCATCCCATCCAAAACCATCCCATCCAAACCCATCCCATCCCATCCCATCCCATCCCATCCCATCCCATCCCATCCCATTGTAGCCCATCCCATCCCTTCGCACCCCATCCCATCCCATCCCGTCCCATCACATCCCATCCCAGATATCCCATCCCAGGGATCCCATCCCATCCCAGGGATCCCATCCCAGGGATCCCATCCCAGGGATCCCATCCCATCCCATCCCATCCCATCCCATCCCAGGGATCCCATACCAGGGATCCCATCCCGTCCCCGGGTCCCCATCCCGGGGATTGCATCCCATCCCAACCCATCCCATCCCATGGATACCATCCTATCCCAGAGATCCCATCCCAGGGATCCCATCCCATACCATCCCAGGGATCGCATCCCATCCCAACCAATCCCATCCCACCCCATCCCATCCCATTCCATCCCATCCCATCCCATCCGATCCCAACCCATGCCATCCCAGGGATCCCATCCCATGCCATCCCAGGGATCCCATCCCATCCCAGGGATCCCATCCCATACCTTCCCATCCCATCACATCCCCTCCCATCCCATCTCTGAGATCCCATCCCATCCCAACCCATCCCATCCCATCCCATCCCAACCCATCCCACCCCATCCCATCCCATCCCATCCCATCCCATCCCATTCCATCCCATCCCAGGGATCCCATCCCTGGGATCCCATCCCTTCCCAGGCATCCCATCCCATACGAGGGATCACAATCCAGGGATCCCATCCCTGGGATCCCATCTCATCCCATCCCAGGGATCCAATCCCATCCCATCTCATCCCAGGGATCCCATAACATCCCATCCCATGTTTCCCAACCCATCCCATCCAATCCCATCCCATCCCAGGGATCGCATCCCATCTCAGGGATCCCATTCCATCCCATCCAATCCCAGGGATCCCATCCCATCCCATCCCATCTCACCCCATCCTATCCCAGGGATCCCATCCCATCCCACGAATCCCATCCCATCCCATGCCAGGCATCCCATCCCATCCCCTCCGCTCCCATCCCATCCGATCCCATCCCATGCAATCACATCCGATCCCATCCCTTGTATCCCATCCCAGGGATCCCATCCCATTCCAGGGATCCCATCCCAGCCCAGGGATCCCATCCCAGGGATCGCATCCCATCTCAGGGATCCCATCCCATCCCAGGGATCCCATCCCAGAGATCCTCTCCCATCCCATCCCATTCCTGGGATCCCATCCCATGGAACCCATCCCATCCCAGGGATCCAATCCCATCCCATCTCATCCCAGGGATCCCATCCCATCGCAGGGATCCCATGCCGTACCATCCCAGGGATCCCATTCCATCCCATCCCATCCCATCCCATCGATCCCATCCCATCCCAACCCATTGTAGCCAATCCCATCCCATCCCACCCCATCCCATCCCATCCAATCCCATCCCATCCCATCCCATCCCATCCCATCCCATCCCATCCCATTCCATCCCATCCCATCCTAGGGACACTATCCCAGCTATACCATACCATCCCATCCCATCGCAGGGATCCCATCCCATCCCATCCCGTCCCATCCCATCCCACCCCATCCCATCCCATCCCATCCCATCCCATCCCATCCCATCCCATCCCATCCCAAGGATCTCATCCCAGGGATTCCAGCCCATCCCAGGTATCCCATCCCAACCAATCCCAACCCAGGGATCCCATCCCATCCCATCCCATCCCAACCAATCCCAACCCAGGGATCCCATCCCATCCCATCCCATCCCATCTCATCCCATCCCATCCCAGGGATCCCATCCCATCCCACGTATCCCATCCCATCTCATCCCGCGGATCCCATGCCATGGCAACCCATCCCATCCCATCCCATCCCATCCCAGGGATCCCGTCCCATCCAAACCCATCCCATCCCATCCTACCCCATCCCATCCCATCCTATCACATCCCATCCCCTCCCATCCCATCCTAGGGATCCCATACCAGGTATCCCATCCCATCCCATCCCATTCCGTACCATCCCAGGGATCCCATTTCATCCCATCCCATCCCATCGATCCCCTCCCATCCCAACCCATTGTAGCCAATCTCATCCCATCCTACCCCATCCCATCCCATCCAATCCCATCCCATCCCATCCCATCCCATCCCATCCCATCCCATCCCATTCCAGGGACACCATCCCAGGGATACCATACCATCCCATCCCATCCCATCGCAGGGATCCCATCCCATCCCATCCCATCCCGTCCCATCCCATCCCATCCCACCCCTTCCCATCCCATCCCATCCCATCCCATCCCAGCGATCTCATCCCAGGGATTCCATCCCATCCCAGGTATCCCATCCCAACCAATCCCAACCCAGGGATCCCATCCCATCCCATCCCATCCCATCTCATCCCATCCCATCCCAGGGATCCCATCCCATGTATCCCATCCCATCTCATCCCGCGGATCCCATGCCATGGCATCCCATCCCATCCCATTCCATCCCATCCCATCCCAGGGATCCCATCCCATCCCATCCAAAACCATCCCATCCAAACCCATCCCATCCCATCCCATCCCATCCCATCCCATCCCATCCCATCCCATCCCATCCCATCCCATCCCATTGTAGCCCATCCCATCCCTTCGCACCCCATCCCATCCCATCCCGTCCCATCACATCCCATCCCAGATATCCCATCCCAGGGATCCCATCCCATCCCAGGGATCCCATCCCAGGGATCCCATCCCAGGGATCCCATCCCATCCCATCCCATCCCATCCCAGGGATCCCATACCAGGGATCCCATCCCGTCCCCGGGTCCCCATCCCAGGGATTGCATCCCATCCCAACCCATCCCATCCCAGGGATACCATCCTATCCCAGAGATCCCATCCCAGGGATCCCATCCCATACCATCCCAGGGATCGCATCCCATCCCAACCAATCCCATCCCACCCCATCCCATCCCATTCCATCCCATCCCATCCCATCCGATCCCAACCCATGCCATCCCAGGGATCCCATCCCATGCCATCCCAGGGATCCCATCCCATCCCAGGGATCCCATCCCATACCTTCCCATCCCATCACATCCCCTCCCATCCCATCTCTGAGATCCCATCCCATCCCAACCCATCCCATCCCATCCCATCCCAACCCATCCCACCCCATCCCATCCCATCCCATCCCATTCCATCCCATCCCAGGGATCCCATCCCAGCGATCCCATCCCTTCCCAGGCATCCCATCCCATACGAGGGATCACAATCCAGGGATCCCATCCCTGGGATCCCATCTCATCCCATCCCAGGGATCCAATCCCATCCCATCTCATCCCAGGGATCCCATAACATCCCATCCCATGTTTCCCAACCCATCCCATCCAATCCCATCCCATCCCAGGGATCGCATCCCATCTCAGGGATCCCATTCCATCCCATCCAATCCCAGGGATCCCATCCCATCCCATCCCATCTCACCCCATCCTATCCCAGGGATCCCATCCCATCCCACGAATCCCATCCCATCCCATGCCAGGCATCCCATCCCATCCCCTCCGCTCCCATCCCATCCGATCCCATCCCATGCAATCACATCCGATCCCATCCCTTGTATCCCATCCCAGGGATCCCATCCCATTCCAGGGATCCCATCCCAGCCCAGGGATCCCATCCCAGGGATCGCATCCCATCTCAGGGATCCCATTCCATCCCATCCAAGGATACCATCCCATCCCATGCCATCCCATCCCATCCCAGGTATCCCATCCCATCCCATCCAATCCCATCCCATCCCATCCCTGGGATCCCATCCCAGGGATCCCATTCTTGGGATCCCATCCCATCAGAGGGATCCCATCCCATCCCATCCCGTCCCGCACCATCCCATCCCATCCCATCCCATCCCATCCAAGAGATCCCATCCCATCCCAACACATCCCATCCAATCCCATCCCATCCCATTCCATCCCATCTCATCCCATGAATCCCATAACATCCCATCCCAGGGTTCCCAACCCATCCCAACACATGCCATCCCATCCAATCCCATCCCATCCCATGACATTCCATCCCATCCCATCCCATCCCATCCCATCCCATCCCATCCCATCCCATCCCAGGGATCCCATCCCGGAGTTCCCATCTCATCCCAGGGATCCAATCTTAGCGATCCTATCCCATCCCATCCCATCCCATCAAATCCCATCCCATCCCATCCTATCCCATCCCATCCCATCCAATCCCATCCCATCCTATCCCATACCATCCCATCACATCCCATCCCATCCCATTCCAACCCATCCCATCCCACCCCATCCCATTCCATCCCATCCCATCCCATCCCATCCCAGGGATCCCATCCCATCCCAACCCAACCCATCCCATCCTATCCCATCCCATCCCATGCCATCCCATCCCATCCCATCCCATCCCATCCCATCCCATCCCATCCCATCCCGTCCCAGTGATCCAATCCCATCCCAGGGATTCCATCCCAGCCCATCTCATCCCAGGGATCCCATGCCATTCCATCCCATCCCATCACAGGGATCCCATCCCATCCCATCCCATCCCATCCCATCCCATCCCATCCCATCCCATCCCATCCCATCCCTGGGATCCCTTCCCAGGGATCCCATCCCTTCCCAGGGATCCCATCCCATCCCAGGGATCCCATCGCAGGGATTCCATCCCATCCCAGGGATCCCATCCCATCCCATCACAGGGATCCAATCCCATCCCAGTGATCCCATCACATCCAATCCCACCCCATCCCATCCATTCCCATCCCAGGAATCCCATCCCATCCCATTCCAGGGATCCCATCCCATTCCAGGAATCCCATCCCATGCCATCCCATCCCATTCCATCCCATCCCATCCCATCCCATCCCATCCCATCCCATCCCATCCCATCCCATCCCATCCCATCCCATCCCATCCCAGGGATCCAATCCCATCCCAGGGATAACATCCCAGGGATCCCATCCCATCCCATCCCAGGGATCCCATCCCATTCCATCCCATCCCTTGTCATCCCAGGGATCCCATCCCAGCCCAGGGATCCCATCCCAGGGATCGCATCCCATCTCAGGGATCCCATTCCATCCCATCCAAGGATACCATCCCATTCCATCCCATGCCATCCCAGCCCATCCCAGGTATCCCAACCCATCCAATCCCATCCCATCCCATCCCAGGGATCCCATCCCATACGAGCTATCACAATCCAGGGATCCCATCCCTGGGATCCCATCTCATCCCATCCCAGGGATCCAATCCCATCCCATCTCATCCCAGGGATCCCATAACATCCCATCCCAGTGTTCCCAACCCATCCCAACCCATGCCATCCCATCCAATCCCATCCCATGCCAGGGATCGCATCCCATCTCAGGGATCACATTCCAGGGATCCCATCCCAGGGATCCCATCCCATCCCAGGGATCCCATCTCATCCCATCCAAGGGATCCAATCCCATCCAAGGGCTAACATCCCAGGGATTCGATCCCAACCCAGGGATCCCATCCTATCCCAGGGATTCCATCCCAGGGATCCCATCCCATCCCAGGGATCCAATCCCAGCGATCCCATCCCATCCCATCGAATCCCATCCCAACCCATGCCATCCAATCCAATCCCATCCCATCCGATCCCATTCCATTCCATCCCATCCCATTCCATCCCATCCCATCCCATCCCATCCCATCCCATCCCATCCCATCCCATCCCATCCCAGGGATCCCATCACAGGGTTCCCATCTCATCCCAGGGATCCAATCCCAGCGATCCTATCCCATCCCAACCCATCCCAACCCATCCCATCCCATCCCATCCCATCCCATCCCATCGATCCCATCCCATCCCATCCCAGGGATCCCATCCCAGGGATCACATCCCATCCAAGGGATCCCATCCCAGGGATCCCAACCCATCCCATCCCATCCCCTCCGCTCCCATCCCATTGATCCCATCCCATCCCAACCCATTCTAGCCCATCCCATCCCATCCAATCCCATCCCATGCAATCACATCCGATCCCATCCCATGTATCCCATCCCAGGGATACCATCCGATCCCATCCCAGCCCAGGGATCCCATCCCATCCCATCCCATCCCAGCGATCTCATCCCAGGTATTCCATCCCATCCCAGGGATCCCATCCCAACAAATCCCATCCCAGGGATCCCATCCCATCCCATCACAGGGATCCCATCCCATCCCAGTGATCCCATCCCATCCAATCCCATCCCATCCCATCCATTCCCATCCCAGGAATCCCATCCCATCCCATTCCAGGGATCCCATCCCATTCCAGGAATCCCATCCCATGCCATCCCATGCCATTCCATCCCATCCCATCCCATCCCATCCCATCCCATCCCATCCCATCCCATCCCATCCCATCCCATCCCATCCCATCCCATCCCATCCCATCCCAGGGATCCAATCCCATCCCAGGGATAACATCCCAGGGATCCCATCCCATCCCATCCCAGGGATCCCATCCCATTCCATCCCATCCCTTCTCATCCCAGGGATCACATCCCATCCCAGGGATCCCATGTTAGAGATCTCATCCCATCTCACTGATGCCATCCCAGGGATTCGATCCCAACGCAGGAATCCCATACTATCCCAGGGATCCCATCCCATCCCATCCCAGGAATCCCATCCCATCCCATTCCAGGGATCCCAACCCATCCCAGTGAACACATCC
Source organism: Sturnus vulgaris (assembly GCF_052056855.1). Taxonomy (NCBI): domain Eukaryota; kingdom Metazoa; phylum Chordata; class Aves; order Passeriformes; family Sturnidae; genus Sturnus; species Sturnus vulgaris. The sequence continues at coordinate 3,117,090 of NC_142282.1, read as the reverse complement.
CATCCCAGGGATCCCATCCCATCCCAGGGATCCCATCCCATTCCTTCCAATCCCATCCTAACCCATCCCAGGGATACCATCCCAGGAATCCCATCCCATCCCAGGGATCCCATCCCATCCCATCGCATCCCATCCCATCCCAGGGATCCCATCCCATCCCATCCAATCCCATCCCATCCCATCCCAGGTATCCCATCCCAGGGATCCCATCCCATCCCATCCCATCCCATCCCATCCCATCCCATCCCATCCCATATCATCCCTGCTATCTCATGCCAGGTATTCCATCCCATCCCAGGGATCCCATCCCAACCGATCCCATCGCAGGGATACCATCCCTTCCCATCACAGGGATCCCATCCCATCCCAGGGATCCCATCCCATCCCATCCCATCCCATCCCATCCCATCCCACCCCACCCATTCCCATCCCAGGAATCCCATCCCATCACATCCCGCGGATCCCATAACATCCCAGGGATCCCATCCCATCCCAGGGATTCAATCCCAGAGATCCTATCCCATCCCATCCCATCCCATCCCATCCCATCCCATCCCGGGGATCCCATCCCATGGAACCCATCCCAACCCATGGATCCCATCCGATCCCAGGGATCCCATCCCATTCCAACCCATCCCACCCCAGGGATCCCATCCCAGAGATTCCATCCCATCCCAGGGATGCCATCCCAGGGATTCGATCCCAACCCAGGGATCCCATCCTATCACAGTGATCCCATCCCATCCAATCCCATCCCATCCCATCCATTCCCATCCCAGGAATCCCATCCCATCCCATTCCAGGGATCCCATCCCATTCCAGGGATCCCATCCCAGCCCAGGGATCCCATCCCAGGGATCGCATCCCATCTCAGGGATCCCATTCCATCCCATCCAAGGATACCATCCCATTCCATCCCATGCCATCCCAGCCCATCCCAGGTATCCCAACCCATCCAATCCCATCCCAACCCAGGGATCCCATCCCATCCCATCCCAGGGATCCCATCCCATACGAGCTATCACAATCCAGGGATCCCATCCCTGGGATCCCATCTCATCCCATCCCAGGGATCCAATCCCATCCCATCTCATCCCAGGGATCCCATAACATCCCATCCCAGTGTTCCCAACCCATCCCAACCCATGCCATCCCATCCAATCCCATCCCATGCCAGGGATCGCATCCCATCTCCGGGATCACATTCCAGGGATCCCATCCCAGGGATCCCATCCCATCCCAGGGATCCCATCCCATCCCATCCCAGGGATCCCATACCAGGGATCCCATCCCATCCCCTGGTCCCCATCCCAGGGATTCCATCCCAACCCATCCCATCCCATGGATTCCATCCGATCCCAGAGATCCCATCCCAGGGATCCCATCCCATCCCAGGGATCCCATCACATCCTACCCCATCCCATCCCATCCTATCCCATCGCATCCCATCCCATCCTATCCCATCGCATCCCATCCCATCCCATCCCATCCTAGGGATCCCATACCAGGTATCCCATCCCATCCCAGGGATCCCATTCCGTACCATCCCAGGGATCCCATTCCATCCCATCCCATCCCATCGATCCCATCCCATCCCAACCCAGCGTAGCCAATCCCATCCCATCCCACCCCATCCCATCCAATCCCATCCCATCCCACCCCATCCCATGCCATCCCATCCCAACCCAATCCAGGGACACCATCCATGGGATACCATACCATCCCAACCCATCCCATCCAATCCCATCCCATCCCATCCCAACCCATCCCATCCCATCCCATCCAATCCCAGGGATCCCATCCCATCCCATCCCATCTCACCCCATCCCATCCCAGGGATCACATCCCATCCCACGGATCCCATCCCATCGCATCCCAGGCATCCCATCCGATCCCATCCCAGGGATCCCATCCCATACCATCCCATCCCATCGCAGGGATCCCATCCCATCCCATCCCATCACATCCCATCCCAGCGATCTCGTCCCAGGGATTCCATCCCATCACAGTGATCCCATCCCATCCCACCCATTGCCATCCCAGGAATCCCATCCCATCACATCCCACGGATCCCATAACATCCCAGGGATCCCATCCCATCCCATCCCATCCCATCCCAGGGATCCCATCCCAGGGATTCCATCCCATCCCAGTGATCCCATCCCATACGAGGGATCACATTCCAGGTATCCCATCCCAGGGATCCCATCCCATCCCAGGGATCCCATCCCATCCCAACATATCCCATCCCATCCTCTCCCATCCCAGGGATCCTATCCCATCCCAAGTAACCCATCCCATGGATCCCATCCCAGGGAGGCCATCCCATCCCGGGGATCCCAACCCACCCCAGGGATCCCATCCCATCCCAGGGATCCCATCCCATCCCAGCTATCCCATCCCAGGGATTCCATCCCATCCCAGGGATCCCACTTGATCTGTTCCCATCCAAGGGATCCCATCCCATCGCATCCCAGCTATCCCATCCCAGGGATTCCATCCCATCCCAGGGATCCCACTTGATCTGTTCCCATCCCAGGGATCCCATCCCATCCCATCCCATCCCATCCAAGGGATCCCATCCCATCCCAACCCATCCCATCCCATCCGACCCCATCACATTCCATCCCATCCCAGGGATCCAATCCCATCTCATCCCATCCCATCCCATCCCATCCCATCCCATCCCATCCCATATCATCCCTGCTATCTCATGCCAGGTATTCCATCCCATCCCAGGGATCCCATCCCAACCAATCCCATCGCTGGGATACCATCCCATCCCATCACAGGGAGCCCATCCCATTCCAGGGATCCCGTCCCATCCCATCCCACCCATTCCCATCCCAGGAATCCCATCCCATCCCATCCCTGGGATCCCATCCCAGGGATCCCATCTCATCCCAGGGATCCAATCCCAGAGATCCTATCCCATCCCATCCCATCCCATCCCAGGGATCCCAGGGATCCCATCCCATGGAACCCATCCCATCCCAGGGATCCCATCCCATCCCATCCCAGGGATCCCATCCCATCCCAGGGATCCCATCCCATTCCAACCCATCCCATCCTATCCCAGGGATTCCATCCCAGGGATCCCATCCCATCCCATCCGATCCCATCCCAGGGATCCCATCCCATCCCATCGAATCCCATCCCAACCCATGCCATCCCATCCAATCCCATCCCATCCCATCCATTCCCATCCCAGGAATCCCATCCCATCCCATTCCAGGGATCCCATCCCATTCCAGGGATCCCATCCCATACGAGCTATCACAATCCAGGGATCCCATCCCTGGGATCCCATCTCATCCCATCCCAGGGATCCAATCCCATCCCATCTCATCCCAGGGATCCCATAACATCCCATCCCAGTGTTCCCAACCCATCCCAACCCATGCCATCCCATCCAATCCCATCCCATGCCAGGGATCGCATCCCATCTCCGGGATCACATTCCAGGGATCCCATCCCAGGGATCCCATCCCATCCCAGGGATCCCATCCCATCCCATCCCAGGGATCCCATACCAGGGATCCCATCCCATCCCCTGGTCCCCATCCCAGGGATTCCATCCCAACCCATCCCATCCCATGGATTCCATCCGATCCCAGAGATCCCATCCCAGGGATCCCATCCCATCCCAGGGATCCCATCACATCCTACCCCATCCCATCCCATCCTATCCCATCGCATCCCATCCCATCCTATCCCATCGCATCCCATCCCATCCCATCCCATCCTAGGGATCCCATACCAGGTATCCCATCCCATCCCAGGGATCCCATTCCGTACCATCCCAGGGATCCCATTCCATCCCATCCCATCCCATCGATCCCATCCCATCCCAACCCAGCGTAGCCAATCCCATCCCATCCCACCCCATCCCATCCAATCCCATCCCATCCCACCCCATCCCATGCCATCCCATCCCATCCCAACCCAATCCAGGGACACCATCCATGGGATACCATACCATCCCAACCCATCCCATCCAATCCCATCCCATCCCATCCCAACCCATCCCATCCCATCCCATCCAATCCCAGGGATCCCATCCCATCCCATCCCATCCCATCTCACCCCATCCCATCCCAGGGATCACATCCCATCCCACGGATCCCATCCCATCGCATCCCAGGCATCCCATCCGATCCCATCCCAGGGATCCCATCCCATACCATCCCATCCCATCGCAGGGATCCCATCCCATCCCATCCCATCCCATCACATCCCATCCCAGCGATCTCGTCCCAGGGATTCCATCCCATCACAGTGATCCCATCCCATCCCACCCATTGCCATCCCAGGAATCCCATCCCATCACATCCCACGGATCCCATAACATCCCAGGGATCCCATCCCATCCCATCCCATCCCATCCCAGGGATCCCATCCCAGGGATTCCATCCCATCCCAGTGATCCCATCCCATACGAGGGATCACATTCCAGGTATCCCATCCCAGGGATCCCATCCCATCCCAGGGATCCCATCCCATCCCAACATATCCCATCCCATCCTCTCCCATCCCAGGGATCCTATCCCATCCCAAGTAACCCATCCCATGGATCCCATCCCAGGGAGGCCATCCCATCCCGGGGATCCCAACCCATCCCAGGGATCCCATCCCATCCCAGGGATCCCATCCCATCCCAGCTATCCCATCCCAGGGATTCCATCCCATCCCAGGGATCCCACTTGATCTGTTCCCATCCAAGGGATCCCATCCCATCGCATCCCAGCTATCCCATCCCAGGGATTCCATCCCATCCCAGGGATCCCACTTGATCTGTTCCCATCCCAGGGATCCCATCCCATCCCATCCCATCCCATCCATGGGATCCCATCCCATCCCAACCCATCCCATCCCATCCGACCCCATCACATTCCATCCCATCCCAGGGATCCAATCCCATCCCATCCCATCCCATCCCATCCCATCCCATCCCATCCCATCCCATATCATCCCTGCTATCTCATGCCAGGTATTCCATCCCATCCCAGGGATCCCATCCCAACCAATCCCATCGCTGGGATACCATCCCATCCCATCACAGGGAGCCAATCCCATTCCAGGGATCCCGTCCCATCCCATCCCACCCATTCCCATCCCAGGAATCCCATCCCATCCCATCCCTGGGATCCCATCCCAGGGATCCCATCTCATCCCAGGGATCCAATCCCAGAGATCCTATCCCATCCCATCCCATCCCATCCCATCCCATCCCATCCCAGGGATCCCATCCCATGGAACCCATCCCATCCCAGGGATCCCATCCCATCCCATCCCAGGGATCCCATCCCATCCCAGGGATCCCATCCCATTCCAACCCATCCCATCCTATCCCAGGGATTCCATCCCAGGGATCCCATCCCATCCCATCCCATCCCATCCCAGGGATCCCATCCCATCCCATCGAATCCCATCCCAACCCATGCCATCCCATCCAATCCCATCCCATCCCATCCATTCCCATCCCAGGAATCCCATCCCATCCCATTCCAGGGATCCCATCCCATTCCAGGGATCCCATCCCATCCCATCCCATCCCATCCCATCCCCTCCGCTCCCATCCCATTGATCCCATCCCATCCCAACCCATTCTAGCCCATCCCATCCCATCCAATCCCATCCCATGCAATCACATCCGATCCCATCCCATGTATCCCATCCCAGGGATACCATCCGATCCCATCCCAGCCCAGAGATCCTATCCCATCCCATCCCATCCCATCCCATCCCATCCCAGGGATCCCATCCCATGGAACCCATCCCAACCCAGGGATCCCATCCCATCCCATCCCAGGGATCCCATCCCATGCCAGGGATCCCATCCCATTCCAACCCATCCCATCCTATCCCAGGGATTCCATCCCAGGGATCCCATCCCATCCCATCCGATCCCATCCCAGGGATCCCATCCCATGCCATCCCATCGAATCCCATCCCAACCCATGCCATCCCATCCAATCCCATCCCATCCCATCCATTCCCATCCCAGGAATCCCATCCCATCCCATTCCAGGGATCCCATCCCATTCCAGGGATCCCATCCCATGCCATCACATCCCATCCCATCCCATCCCATCCCATCCCATCCCATCCCATCCAAGGGATCCAATCCCATCCAAGGGATAACATCCCAGGGATTCGATCCCAACCCAGGGATCCCATCCTATCCCAGGGATTCCATCCCAGGGATCCCATCCCATCCCATCCCATCCCAGGGATCCCATCCCATTCCATCCCATCCCTTCTCATCCCAGGGATCACATCCCATCCCAGGGATCCCATGTTAGGGATCTCATCCCATCTCACTGATGCCATCCCAGGGATTCGATCCCAACGCAGGAATCCCATACTATCCCAGGGATCCGATCCCATCCCATCCCAGGAATCCCATCCCATCCCATTCCAGGGATCCCAACCCATCCCAGTGAACACATCCCATCCCAGGGATCCCATCCCATCCCATCCCATCTCACCCCATCCCATCCCAGGGATCCCATCCCACGGATCCCATCCCATCCCATGCCAGGCATCCCATCCCATCCCCTCCGCTCCCATCCCATCGATCCCATCCCATCCCAACTCATTCTAGCCCATCCCATCCCATCCGATCCCATCCCATGCAATCACATCCGATCCCATCCCTTGTATCCCATCCCAGGGATCCCATCCCATTCCAGGGATCCCATCCCAGCCCAGGGATCCCATCCCAGGGATCGCATCCCATCTCAGGGATCCCATTCCATCCCATCCAAGGATACCATCCCATCCCATCCCATGCCATCCCATCCCATCCCAGGTATCCCATCCCATCCCATCCAATCCCATCCCATCCCATCCCTGGGATCCCATCCCAGGGATCCCATTCTTGGGATCCCATCCCATCCCATCCCGTCCCGCACCATCCCATCCCATCCCATCCCATCCCATCCCATCCAAGAGATCCCATCCCAACACATGCCATCCCATCCAATCCCATCCCATCCCATGACATTCCATCCCATCCCATCCCATCCCATCCCATCCCATCCCATTCCATCCCATCCCATCCCATCCCAGAGATCCCATCCCATACGAGGGATCACAATCCAGGGATCGCATCCCGGGGATCCCATCTCATCCCATCCCAGGGATCCAATCCCATCCCATCTCATCCCAGGAATCCCATAACATCCCATCCCAGGGTTCCCAACCCATCCCAACACATGCCATCCCATCCAATCCCATCCCATCCCATGACATCCCATCCCATCCCATCCCATCCCATCCCATCCCATCCCATCCCATCCCATCCCAGGGATCCCATCCCGGAGTTCCCATCTCATCCCAGGGATCCAATCCCAGCGATCCTATCCCATCGCATCCCATCCCATCCCATCCCATCAAATCCCATCCCATCCCATCCTATCCCATCCCATCCCATCCCATCCCATCCCATCCCATCCCAGGGATCCCATCCCATCCCAGGGATTCCATTCCATCCCATCCCATCCCAAGGATCCCATCCCATTCCAACCCATCCCATCCCACCCCATCCCATCCCATTCCATCCCATCCCATCCCATTCCAGGGATCCCATCCCATCCCAGGGATCCCATCCCATCCCATCCTATCCCATCCCATCCCATGCCATCCCATCCCATCCCATCCCGTCCCAGTGATCCAATCCCATCCCAGGGATTCCATCCCAGGGATCCCATCTCATCCCATGGATCCCATCCCAGGGATCCCATCCCAGGGATCCCATCCCATCCTAGAGATCCCATCCCATCCCATCCCAGGGATCCCATCCAATCACATCCCATCCCATCCCATCACATCCCATCCCATCCCATCCTAGGGATCCCACACCAGGGATCCCATCCCATCCCAGTGAACCAATCCTAGCCATCCTATCCCATCCCAGGGATCCCATCTCATCCCATCCTATCCCATCCCATCCCATTGTAGCCCATCCCATCCCATCCCATCCTATCCAATCCCATCCCATCCCATCCCACGGATCCCATCCCATCCAAACCCATCCCATCCCATCCTACCCCATCCCATCCCATCCTATCCCATCCCATCCCATCCCATCCCATCCCGTCCCATCACATCCCATCCCAGATATCCCATCCCAGGGATCCCATCCCATCCCAGGGATCCCATCCCATCCCATCCCATCCCATCCAATCCCATCCCATCCCATCCCATGCCATACCAGGGATCCCATACCAGGGATCCCATCCCAACCAATCCCAACCCAGGGATCCCATCCCATCCCATCCAATCCCAGGGATCCCATCCCATCCCAACCCATCCCATCCCATCTCACCCCATCCCATCCCAGGGATCCCATCCCATCCCATCCCATCCCAGGGATCCCATCCCATCCCAGGGATCCCATCCCAGAGATCCTCTCCCATCCCATCCCATTCCTGGGATCCCATCCCATGGAACCCATCCCATCCCAGGGATCCAATCCCATCCCATCTCATCCCAGGGATCCCATCCCATCGCAGGGATCCCATGCCGTACCATCCCAGGGATCCCATTCCATCCCATCCCATCCCATCCCATCGATCCCATCCCATCCCAACCCATTGTAGCCAATCCCATCCCATCCCACCCCATCCCATCCCATCCAATCCCATCCCATCCCATCCCATCCCATCCCATCCCATTCCATCCCATCCCATCCTAGGGACACTATCCCAGGTATACCATACCATCCCATCCCATCGCAGGGATCCCATCCCATCCCATCCCGTCCCATCCCATCCCACCCCATCCCATCCCATCCCATCCCATCCCATCCCAAGGATCTCATCCCAGGGATTCCAGCCCATCCCAGGTATCCCATCCCAACCAATCCCAACCCAGGGATCCCATCCCATCCCATCCCATCCCAACCAATCCCAACCCAGGGATCCCATCCCATCCCATCCCATCCCATCTCATCCCATCCCATCCCAGGGATCCCATCCCATCCCACGTATCCCATCCCATCTCATCCCGCGGATCCCATGCCATGGCAACCCATCCCATCCCATCCCATCCCATCCCAGGGATCCCGTCCCATCCAAACCCATCCCATCCCATCCTACCCCATCCCATCCCATCCTATCACATCCCATCCCCTCCCATCCCATCCTAGGGATCCCATACCAGGTATCCCATCCCATCCCATCCCATTCCGTACCATCCCAGGGATCCCATTTCATCCCATCCCATCCCATCGATCCCCTCCCATCCCAACCCATTGTAGCCAATCTCATCCCATCCTACCCCATCCCATCCCATCCAATCCCATCCCATCCCATCCCATCCCATCCCATTCCAGGGACACCATCCCAGGGATACCATACCATCCCATCCCATCCCATCGCAGGGATCCCATCCCATCCCATCCCGTCCCATCCCATCCCATCCCACCCCTTCCCATCCCATCCCATCCCATCCCATCCCAGCGATCTCATCCCAGGGATTCCATCCCATCCCAGGTATCCCATCCCAACCAATCCCAACCCAGGGATCCCATCCCATCCCATCCCATCCCATCTCATCCCATCCCATCCCAGGGATCCCATCCCATGTATCCCATCCCATCTCATCCCGCGGATCCCATGCCATGGCATCCCATCCCATCCCATTCCATCCCATCCCATCCCAGGGATCCCATCCCATCCCATCCAAAACCATCCCATCCAAACCCATCCCATCCCATCCCATCCCATCCCATCCCATCCCATCCCATCCCATCCCATCCCATCCCATCCCATCCCATCCCATCCCATTGTAGCCCATCCCATCCCTTCGCACCCCATCCCATCCCATCCCGTCCCATCACATCCCATCCCAGATATCCCATCCCAGGGATCCCATCCCATCCCAGGGATCCCATCCCAGGGATCCCATCCCAGGGATCCCATCCCATCCCATCCCATCCCATCCCATCCCAGGGATCCCATACCAGGGATCCCATCCCGTCCCCGGGTCCCCATCCCAGGGATTGCATCCCATCCCAACCCATCCCATCCCATGGATACCATCCTATCCCAGAGATCCCATCCCAGGGATCCCATCCCATACCATCCCAGGGATCGCATCCCATCCCAACCAATCCCATCCCACCCCATCCCATCCCATTCCATCCCATCCCATCCCATCCGATCCCAACCCATGCCATCCCAGGGATCCCATCCCATGCCATCCCAGGGATCCCATCCCATCCCAGGGATCCCATCCCATACCTTCCCATCCCATCACATCCCCTCCCATCCCATCTCTGAGATCCCATCCCATCCCAACCCATCCCATCCCATCCCATCCCAACCCATCCCACCCCATCCCATCCCATCCCATCCCATCCCATTCCATCCCATCCCAGGGATCCCATCCCTGGGATCCCATCCCTTCCCAGGCATCCCATCCCATACGAGGGATCACAATCCAGGGATCCCATCCCTGGGATCCCATCTCATCCCATCCCAGGGATCCAATCCCATCCCATCTCATCCCAGGGATCCCATAACATCCCATCCCATGTTTCCCAACCCATCCCATCCAATCCCATCCCATCCCAGGGATCGCATCCCATCTCAGGGATCCCATTCCATCCCATCCAATCCCAGGGATCCCATCCCCTCCCATCCCATCTCACCCCATCCTATCCCAGGGATCCCATCCCATCCCACGAATCCCATCCCATCCCATGCCAGGCATCCCATCCCATCCCCTCCGCTCCCATCCCATCCGATCCCATCCCATCCCATCCCAACCCATCCCACCCCATCCCATCCCATCCCATCCCCTCCGCTCCCATCCCATCCGATCCCATCCCATCCCATCCCAACCCATCCCACCCCATCCCATCCCATCCCATCCCATCCCATCCCATCCCATCCCATTCCATCCCATCCCAGGGATCCCATCCCTGGGATCCCATCCCTTCCCAGGCATCCCATCCCATACGAGGGATCACAATCCAGGGATCCCATCCCTGGGATCCCATCTCATCCCATCCCAGGGATCCAATCCCATCCCATCTCATCCCAGGGATCCCATAACATCCCATCCCATGTTTCCCAACCCATCCCATCCAATCCCATCCCATCCCAGGGATCGCATCCCATCTCAGGGATCCCATTCCATCCCATCCAATCCCAGGGATCCCATCCCATCCCATCCCATCTCACCCCATCCTATCCCAGGGATCCCATCCCATCCCACGAATCCCATCCCATCCCATGCCAGGCATCCCATCCCATCCCCTCCGCTCCCATCCCATCCGATCCCATCCCATGCAATCACATCCGATCCCATCCCTTGTATCCCATCCCAGGGATCCCATCCCATTCCAGGGATCCCATCCCAGCCCAGGGATCCCATCCCAGGGATCGCATCCCATCTCAGGGATCCCATCCCATCCCAGGGATCCCATCCCAGAGATCCTCTCCCATCCCATCCCATTCCTGGGATCCCATCCCATGGAACCCATCCCATCCCAGGGATCCAATCCCATCCCATCTCATCCCAGGGATCCCATCCCATCGCAGGGATCCCATGCCGTACCATCCCAGGGATCCCATTCCATCCCATCCCATCCCATCCCATCGATCCCATCCCATCCCAACCCATTGTAGCCAATCCCATCCCATCCCACCCCATCCCATCCCATCCAATCCCATCCCATCCCATCCCATCCCATCCCATTCCATCCCATCCCATCCTAGGGACACTATCCCAGCTATACCATACCATCCCATCGCAGGGATCCCATCCCATCCCATCCCGTCCCATCCCATCCCACCCCATCCCATCCCATCCCATCCCATCCCATCCCATCCCATCCCATCCCATCCCAAGGATCTCATCCCAGGGATTCCAGCCCATCCCAGGTATCCCATCCCAACCAATCCCAACCCAGGGATCCCATCCCATCCCATCCCATCCCATCCCAACCAATCCCAACCCAGGGATCCCATCCCATCCCATCCCATCCCATCTCATCCCATCCCATCCCAGGGATCCCATCCCATCCCACGTATCCCATCCCATCTCATCCCGCGGATCCCATGCCATGGCAACCCATCCCATCCCATCCCATCCCATCCCAGGGATCCCGTCCCATCCAAACCCATCCCATCCCATCCTACCCCATCCCATCCCATCCTATCACATCCCATCCCCTCCCATCCCATCCTAGGGATCCCATACCAGGTATCCCATCCCATCCCATTCCGTACCATCCCAGGGATCCCATTTCATCCCATCCCATCCCATCGATCCCCTCCCATCCCAACCCATTGTAGCCAATCTCATCCCATCCTACCCCATCCCATCCCATCCAATCCCATCCCATCCCATCCCATCCCATCCCATCCCATCCCATTCCAGGGACACCATCCCAGGGATACCATACCATCCCATCCCATCCCATCGCAGGGATCCCATCCCATCCCATCCCGTCCCATCCCATCCCATCCCACCCCTTCCCATCCCATCCCATCCCAGCGATCTCATCCCAGGGATTCCATCCCATCCCAGGTATCCCATCCCAACCAATCCCAACCCAGGGATCCCATCCCATCCCATCCCATCCCATCTCATCCCATCCCATCCCAGGGATCCCATCCCATGTATCCCATCCCATCTCATCCCGCGGATCCCATGCCATGGCATCCCATCCCATCCCATTCCATCCCATCCCATCCCAGGGATCCCATCCCATCCCATCCAAAACCATCCCATCCAAACCCATCCCATCCCATCCCATCCCATCCCATCCCATCCCATCCCATCCCATCCCATTGTAGCCCATCCCATCCCTTCGCACCCCATCCCATCCCATCCCGTCCCATCACATCCCATCCCAGATATCCCATCCCAGGGATCCCATCCCATCCCAGGGATCCCATCCCAGGGATCCCATCCCAGGGATCCCATCCCATCCCATCCCATCCCATCCCATCCCAGGGATCCCATACCAGGGATCCCATCCCGTCCCCGGGTCCCCATCCCAGGGATTGCATCCCATCCCAACCCATCCCATCCCATGGATACCATCCTATCCCAGAGATCCCATCCCAGGGATCCCATCCCATACCATCCCAGGGATCGCATCCCATCCCAACCAATCCCATCCCACCCCATCCCATCCCATCCCATCCCATCCCATCCGATCCCAACCCATGCCATCCCAGGGATCCCATCCCATGCCATCCCAGGGATCCCATCCCATTCCAGGGATCCCATCCCAGCCCAGGGATCCCATCCCAGGGATCGCATCCCATCTCAGGGATCCCATTCCATCCCATCCAAGGATACCATCCCATCCCATCCCATGCCATCCCATCCCATCCCAGGTATCCCATCCCATCCCATCCAATCCCATCCCATCCCATCCCTGGGATCCCATCCCAGGGATCCCATTCTTGGGATCCCATCCCATCCCATCCCGTCCCGCACCATCCCATCCCATCCCATCCCATCCCATCCCATCCAAGAGATCCCATCCCAACACATGCCATCCCATCCAATCCCATCCCATCCCATGACATTCCATCCCATCCCATCCCATCCCATCCCATCCCATCCCAGAGATCCCATCCTATACGAGGGATCACAATCCAGGGATCGCATCCCGGGGATCCCATCTCATCCCATCCCAGGGATCCAATCCCATCCCATCTCATCCCAGGAATCCCATAACATCCCATCCCAGGGTTCCCAACCCATCCCAACACATGCCATCCCATCCAATCCCATCCCATCCCATGACATCCCATCCCATCCCATCCCATCCCATCCCATCCCATCCCATCCCAGGGATCCCATCCCGGAGTTCCCATCTCATCCCAGGGATCCAATCCCAGCGATCCTATCCCATCGCATCCCATCCCATCCCATCCCATCAAATCCCATCCCATCCCATCCTATCCCATCCCATCCCATCCCATCCCATCCCATCCCATCCCATCCCATCCCATCCCATCCCAGGGATCCCATCCCATCCCAGGGATTCCATTCCATCCCATCCCATCCCAAGGATCCCATCCCATTCCAACCCATCCCATCCCACCCCATCCCATCCCATTCCATCCCATCCCATCCCATTCCAGGGATCCCATCCCATCCCAGGGATCCCATCCCATCCCATCCTATCCCATCCCATCCCATCCCATGCCATCCCATCCCATCCCATCCCGTCCCAGTGATCCAATCCCATCCCAGGGATTCCATCCCAGGGATCCCATCTCATCCCATGGATCCCATCCCAGGGATCCCATCCCAGGGATCCCATCCCATCCTAGAGATCCCATCCCATCCCATCCCAGGGATCCCATCCAATCACATCCCATCCCATCCCATCACATCCCATCCCATCCCATCCTAGGGATCCCACACCAGGGATCCCATCCCATCCCAGTGAACCAATCCTAGCCATCCTATCCCATCCCAGGGATCCCATCTCATCCCATCCTATCCCATCCCATCCCATTGTAGCCCATCCCATCCCATCCCATCCTATCCAATCCCATCCCATCCCATCCCACGGATCCCATCCCATCCAAACCCATCCCATCCCATCCTACCCCATCCCATCCCATCCTATCCCATCCCATCCCATCCCATCCCATCCCATCCCATCCCGTCCCATCACATTCCATCCCAGATATCCCATCCCAGGGATCCCATCCCATCCCAGGGATCCCATCCCATCCCATCCCATCCCATCCAATCCCATCCCATCCCATCCCATGCCATACCAGGGATCCCATACCAGGGATCCCATCCCAACCAATCCCAACCCAGGGATCCCATCCCATCCCATCCAATCCCAGGGATCCCATCCCATCCCAACCCATCCCATCCCATCTCACCCCATCCCATCCCAGGGATCCCATCCCATCCCATCCCATCCCAGGGATCCCATCCCATCCCAGGGATCCCATCCCAGAGATCCTCTCCCATCCCATCCCATTCCTGGGATCCCATCCCATGGAACCCATCCCATCCCAGGGATCCAATCCCATCCCATCTCATCCCAGGGATCCCATCCCATCGCAGGGATCCCATGCCGTACCCTCCCAGGGATCCCATTCCATCCCATCCCATCCCATCCCATCGATCCCATCCCATCCCAACCCATTGTAGCCAATCCCATCCCATCCCACCCCATCCCATCCCATCCAATCCCATCCCATCCCATCCCATCCCATCCCATCCCATCCCATCCCATTCCATCCCATCCCATCCTAGGGACACTATCCCAGCTATACCATACCATCCCATCCCATCGCAGGGATCCCATCCCATCCCATCCCGTCCCATCCCATCCCACCCCATCCCATCCCATCCCATCCCATCCCATCCCATCCCATCCCATCCCAAGGATCTCATCCCAGGGATTCCAGCCCATCCCAGGTATCCCATCCCAACCAATCCCAACCCAGGGATCCCATCCCATCCCATCCCATCCCAACCAATCCCAACCCAGGGATCCCATCCCATCCCATCCCATCCCATCTCATCCCATCCCATCCCAGGGATCCCATCCCATCCCACGTATCCCATCCCATCTCATCCCGCGGATCCCATGCCATGGCAACCCATCCCATCCCATCCCATCCCATCCCAGGGATCCCGTCCCATCCAAACCCATCCCATCCCATCCTACCCCATCCCATCCCATCCTATCACATCCCATCCCCTCCCATCCCATCCTAGGGATCCCATACCAGGTATCCCATCCCATCCCATTCCGTACCATCCCAGGGATCCCATTTCATCCCATCCCATCCCATCGATCCCCTCCCATCCCAACCCATTGTAGCCAATCTCATCCCATCCTACCCCATCCCATCCCATCCAATCCCATCCCATCCCATCCCATCCCATTCCAGGGACACCATCCCAGGGATACCATACCATCCCATCCCATCCCATCGCAGGGATCCCATCCCATCCCATCCCGTCCCATCCCATCCCATCCCACCCCTTCCCATCCCATCCCATCCCATCCCAGCGATCTCATCCCAGGGATTCCATCCCATCCCAGGTATCCCATCCCAACCAATCCCAACCCAGGGATCCCATCCCATCCCATCCCATCCCATCTCATCCCATCCCATCCCAGGGATCCCATCCCATGTATCCCATCCCATCTCATCCCGCGGATCCCATGCCATGGCATCCCATCCCATCCCATTCCATCCCATCCCATCCCAGGGATCCCATCCCATCCCATCCAAAACCATCCCATCCAAACCCATCCCATCCCATCCCATCCCATCCCATCCCATCCCATCCCATCCCATCCCATCCCATCCCATCCCATTGTAGCCCATCCCATCCCTTCGCACCCCATCCCATCCCATCCCGTCCCATCACATCCCATCCCAGATATCCCATCCCAGGGATCCCATCCCATCCCAGGGATCCCATCCCAGGGATCCCATCCCAGGGATCCCATCCCATCCCATCCCATCCCATCCCATCCCAGGGATCCCATACCAGGGATCCCATCCCGTCCCCGGGTCCCCATCCCAGGGATTGCATCCCATCCCAACCCATCCCATCCCATGGATACCATCCTATCCCAGAGATCCCATCCCAGGGATCCCATCCCATACCATCCCAGGGATCGCATCCCATCCCAACCAATCCCATCCCACCCCATCCCATCCCATTCCATCCCATCCCATCCCATCCGATCCCAACCCATGCCATCCCAGGGATCCCATCCCATGCCATCCCAGGGATCCCATCCCATCCCAGGGATCCCATCCCATACCTTCCCATCCCATCACATCCCCTCCCATCCCATCTCTGAGATCCCATCCCCTCCGCTCCCATCCCATCCCATCCCATCCCAACCCATCCCACCCCATCCCATCCCATCCCATCCCATCCCATCCCATTCCATCCCATCCCAGGGATCCCATCCCTGGGATCCCATCCCTTCCCAGGCATCCCATCCCATACGAGGGATCACAATCCAGGGATCCCATCCCTGGGATCCCATCTCATCCCATCCCAGGGATCCAATCCCATCCCATCTCATCCCAGGGATCCCATAACATCCCATCCCATGTTTCCCAACCCATCCCATCCAATCCCATCCCATCCCAGGGATCGCATCCCATCTCAGGGATCCCATTCCATCCCATCCAATCCCAGGGATCCCATCCCATCCCATCCCATCTCACCCCATCCTATCCCAGGGATCCCATCCCATCCCACGAATCCCATCCCATCCCATGCCAGGCATCCCATCCCATCCCCTCCGCTCCCATCCCATCCGATCCCATCCCATCCCATCCCAACCCATCCCACCCCATCCCATCCCATCCCATCCCATCCCATTCCATCCCATCCCAGGGATCCCATCCCTGGGATCCCATCCCTTCCCAGGCATCCCATCCCATACGAGGGATCACAATCCAGGGATCCCAACCCTGGGATCCCATCTCATCCCATCCCAGGGATCCAATCCCATCCCATCTCATCCCAGGGATCCCATAACATCCCATCCCATGTTTCCCAACCCATCCCATCCAATCCCATCCCATCCCAGGGATCGCATCCCATCTCAGGGATCCCATTCCATCCCATCCAATCCCAGGGATCCCATCCCATCCCATCCCATCTCACCCCATCCTATCCCAGGGATCCCATCCCATCCCACGAATCCCATCCCATCCCATGCCAGGCATCCCATCCCATCCCCTCCGCTCCCATCCCATCCGATCCCATCCCATGCAATCACATCCGATCCCATCCCTTGTATCCCATCCCAGGGATCCCATCCCATTCCAGGGATCCCATCCCAGCCCAGGGATCCCATCCCAGGGATCGCATCCCATCTCAGGGATCCCATCCCATCCCAGGGATCCCATCCCAGAGATCCTCTCCCATCCCATCCCATTCCTGGGATCCCATCCCATGGAACCCATCCCATCCCAGGGATCCAATCCCATCCCATCTCATCCCAGGGATCCCATCCCATCGCAGGGATCCCATGCCGTACCATCCCAGGGATCCCATTCCATCCCATCCCATCCCATCCCATCGATCCCATCCCATCCCAACCCATTGTAGCCAATCCCATCCCATCCCACCCCATCCCATCCCATCCAATCCCATCCCATCCCATCCCATCCCATTCCATCCCATCCCATCCTAGGGACACTATCCCAGCTATACCATACCATCCCATCGCAGGGATCCCATCCCATCCCATCCCGTCCCATCCCATCCCACCCCATCCCATCCCATCCCATCCCATCCCATCCCATCCCATCCCATCCCATCCCATCCCATCCCAAGGATCTCATCCCAGGGATTCCAGCCCATCCCAGGTATCCCATCCCAACCAATCCCAACCCAGGGATCCCATCCCATCCCATCCCATCCCAACCAATCCCAACCCAGGGATCCCATCCCATCCCATCCCATCCCATCTCATCCCATCCCATCCCAGGGATCCCATCCCATCCCACGTATCCCATCCCATCTCATCCCGCGGATCCCATGCCATGGCAACCCATCCCATCCCATCCCATCCCATCCCAGGGATCCCGTCCCATCCAAACCCATACCATCCCATCCTACCCCATCCCATCCCATCCTATCACATCCCATCCCCTCCCATCCCATCCTAGGGATCCCATACCAGGTATCCCATCCCATCCCATCCCATTCCGTACCATCCCAGGGATCCCATTTCATCCCATCCCATCCCATCGATCCCCTCCCATCCCAACCCATTGTAGCCAATCTCATCCCATCCTACCCCATCCCATCCCATCCAATCCCATCCCATCCCATCCCATCCCATTCCAGGGACACCATCCCAGGGATACCATACCATCCCATCCCATCCCATCGCAGGGATCCCATCCCATCCCATCCCGTCCCATCCCACCCCTTCCCATCCCATCCCATCCCATCCCATCCCAGCGATCTCATCCCAGGGATTCCATCCCATCCCAGGTATCCCATCCCAACCAATCCCAACCCAGGGATCCCATCCCATCCCATCCCATCCCATCTCATCCCATCCCATCCCAGGGATCCCATCCCATGTATCCCATCCCATCTCATCCCGCGGATCCCATGCCATGGCATCCCATCCCATCCCATTCCATCCCATCCCATCCCAGGGATCCCATCCCATCCCATCCAAACCCATCCCATCCAAACCCATCCCATCCCATCCCATCCCATCCCATCCCATCCCATCCCATCCCATCCCATCCCATCCCATCCCATTGTAGCCCATCCCATCCCTTCGCTCCCCATCCCGTCCCATCACATCCCATCCCAGATATCCCATCCCAGGGATCCCATCCCATCCCAGGGATCCCATCCCAGGGATCCCATCCCAGGGATCCCATCCCAGGGATCCCATCCCATCCCATCCCATCCCATCCCATCCCATCCCATCCCATCCCAGGGATCCCATACCAGGGATCCCATCCCGTCCCCGGGTCCCCATCCCAGGGATTGCATCCCATCCCAACCCATCCCATCCCATGGATACCATCCTATCCCAGAGATCCCATCCCAGGGATCCCATCCCATACCATCCCAGGGATCGCGTCCCATCCCAACCAATCCCATCCCACCCCATCCCATCCCATTCCATCCCATCCCATCCCATCCCATCCGATCCCAACCCATGCCATCCCAGGGATCCCATCCCATGCCATCCCAGGGATCCCATCCCATCCCAGGGATCCCATCCCATACCTTCCCATCCCATCACATCCCCTCCCATCCCATCTCTGAGATCCCATCCCATCCCAGCCCATCCCATCCCATCCCAACCCATCCCACCCCATCCCATCCCATCCCATCCCATCCCATCCCATTCCATCCCATCCCAGGGATCCCATCCCAGAGATCCCATCCCTTCCCAGGCATCCCATCCCATACGAGGGATCACAATCCAGGGATCCCATCCCTGGGATCCCATCTCATCCCATCCCAGGGATCCAATCCCATCCCATCTCATCCCAGGGATCCCATAACATCCCATCCCATGTTTCCCAACCCATCCCATCCAATCCCATCCCATCCCAGGGATCGCATCCCATCTCAGGGATCCCATTCCATCCCATCCAATCCCAGGGATCCCATCCCATCCCATCCCATCTCACCCCATCCTATCCCAGGGATCCCATCCCATCCCACGAATTCCATCCCATCCCATGCCAGGCATCCCATCCCATCCCCTCCGCTCCCATCCCATCCGATCCCATCCCATGCAATCACATCCGATCCCATCCCTTGTATCCCATCCCAGGGATCCCATCCCATTCCAGGGATCCCATCCCAGCCCAGGGATCCCATCCCAGGGATCGCATCCCATCTCAGGGATCCCATTCCATCCCATCCAAGGATACCATCCCATCCCATGCCATCCCATCCCATCCCAGGTATCCCATCCCATCCCATCCAATCCCATCCCATCCCATCCCTGGGATCCCATCCCAGGGATCCCATTCTTGGGATCCCATCCCATCAGAGGGATCCCATCCCATCCCATCCCGTCCCGCACCATCCCATCCCATCCCATCCCATCCCATCCCATCCCATCCCATCCCATCCCATCCAAGAGATCCCATCCCATCCCAACACATCCCATCCAATCCCATCCCATCCCATTCCATCCCATCTCATCCCATGAATCCCATAACATCCCATCCCAGGGTTCCCAACCCATCCCAACACATGCCATCCCATCCAATCCCATCCCATCCCATGACATTCCATCCCATCCCATCCCATCCCATCCCATCCCATCCCAGGGATCCCATCCCGGAGTTCCCATCTCATCCCAGGGATCCAATCTTAACGATCCTATCCCATCCCATCCCATCCCAACAAATCCCATCCCATCCCATCCTATCCCATCCCATCCCATCCAATCCCATCCCATCCTATCCCATCCCATCCCATCCCATCCCATCCCATTCCAACCCATCCCATCCCACCCCATCCCATCCCATTCCATCCCATCCCATCCCATCCCATCCCAGGGATCCCATCCCAACCCAACCCATCCCATCCCATCCCATCCCATCCCATCCCATCCCATCCGATCCCATCCCAGGGATCCCATCCCATGCCATCCCATCGAATCCCATCCCAACCCATGCCATCCCATCCAATCCCATCCCATCCCATCCATTCCCATCCCAGGAATCCCATCCCATCCCATTCCAGGGATCCCATCCCATTCCAGGGATCCCATCCCATGCCATCACATCCCATCCCATCCCATCCCATCCCATCCCATCCAAGGGATCCAATCCCATCCAAGGGATAACATCCCAGGGATTCGATCCCAACCCAGGGATCCCATCCTATCCCAGGGATTCCATCCCAGGGATCCCATCCCATCCCATCCCATCCCAGGGATCCCATCCCATTCCATCCCATCCCTTCTCATCCCAGGGATCACATCCCATCCCAGGGATCCCATGTTAGGGATCTCATCCCATCTCACTGATGCCATCCCAGGGATTCGATCCCAACGCAGGAATCCCATACTATCCCAGGGATCCCATCCCATCCCATCCCAGGAATCCCATCCCATCCCATTCCAGGGATCCCAACCCATCCCAGTGAACACATCCCATCCCAGGGATCCCATCCCATCCCATCCCATCTCACCCCATCCCATCCCAGGGATCCCATCCCACGGATCCCATCCCATCCCATGCCAGGCATCCCATCCCATCCCCTCCGCTCCCATCCCATCGATCCCATCCCATCCCAACTCATTCTAGCCCATCCCATCCCATCCCATCCCATCCCATCCCATCCCATTGTAGCCCATCCCATCCCTTCGCACCCCATCCCGTCCCATCACATCCCATCCCAGATATCCCATCCCAGGGATCCCATCCCATCCCATCCCATCCCATCCCAGGGATCCCATACCAGGGATCCCATCCCGTCCCCGGGTCCCCATCCCAGGGATTGCATCCCATCCCAACCCATCCCATCCCATGGATACCATCCTATCCCAGAGATCCCATCCCAGGGATCCCATCCCATACCATCCCAGGGATCGCGTCCCATCCCAACCAATCCCATCCCACCCCATCCCATCCCATTCCATCCCATCCCATCCCATCCCATCCGATCCCAACCCATGCCATCCCAGGGATCCCATCCCATGCCATCCCAGGGATCCCATCCCATCCCAGGGATCCCATCCCATACCTTCCCATCCCATCACATCCCCTCCCATCCCATCTCTGAGATCCCATCCCATCCCAGCCCATCCCATCCCAACCCATCCCACCCCATCCCATCCCATCCCATCCCATTCCATCCCATCCCAGGGATCCCATCCCAGAGATCCCATCCCTTCCCAGGCATCCCATCCCATACGAGGGATCACAATCCAGGGATCCCATCCCTGGGATCCCATCTCATCCCATCCCAGGGATCCAATCCCATCCCATCTCATCCCAGGGATCCCATAACATCCCATCCCATGTTTCCCAACCCATCCCATCCAATCCCATCCCATCCCAGGGATCGCATCCCATCTCAGGGATCCCATTCCATCCCATCCAATCCCAGGGATCCCATCCCATCCCATCCCATCTCACCCCATCCTATCCCAGGGATCCCATCCCATCCCACGAATCCCATCCCATCCCATGCCAGGCATCCCATCCCATCCCCTCCGCTCCCATCCCATCCGATCCCATCCCATGCAATCACATCCGATCCCATCCCTTGTATCCCATCCCAGGGATCCCATCCCATTCCAGGGATCCCATCCCAGCCCAGGGATCCCATCCCAGGGATCGCATCCCATCTCAGGGATCCCATTCCATCCCATCCAAGGATACCATCCCATCCCATGCCATCCCATCCCATCCCAGGTATCCCATCCCATCCCATCCAATCCCATCCCATCCCATCCCTGGGATCCCATCCCAGGGATCCCATTCTTGGGATCCCATCCCATCAGAGGGATCCCATCCCATCCCATCCCGTCCCGCACCATCCCATCCCATCCCATCCCATCCCATCCCATCCAAGAGATCCCATCCCATCCCAACACATCCCATCCAATCCCATCCCATCCCATTCCATCCCATCTCATCCCATGAATCCCATAACATCCCATCCCAGGGTTCCCAACCCATCCCAACACATGCCATCCCATCCAATCCCATCCCATCCCATGACATTCCATCCCATCCCATCCCATCCCATCCCATCCCATCCCATCCCAGGGATCCCATCCCGGAGTTCCCATCTCATCCCAGGGATCCAATCTTAACGATCCTATCCCATCCCATCCCATCCCAACAAATCCCATCCCATCCCATCCTATCCCATCCCATCCCATCCAATCCCATCCCATCCTATCCCATACCATCCCATCCCATCCCATCCCATTCCAACCCATCCCATCCCACCCCATCCCATCCCATTCCATCCCATCCCATCCCATCCCATCCCAGGGATCCCATCCCAACCCAACCCATCCCATCCTATCCCATCCCATCCCATGCCATCCCATCCCATCCCATCCCATCCCATCCCATCCCATCCGATCCCATCCCAGGGATCCCATCCCATGCCATCCCATCGAATCCCATCCCAACCCATGCCATCCCATCCAATCCCATCCCATCCCATCCATTCCCATCCCAGGAATCCCATCCCATCCCATTCCAGGGATCCCATCCCATTCCAGGGATCCCATCCCATGCCATCACATCCCATCCCATCCCATCCCATCCCATCCCATCCAAGGGATCCAATCCCATCCAAGGGATAACATCCCAGGGATTCGATCCCAACCCAGGGATCCCATCCTATCCCAGGGATTCCATCCCAGGGATCCCATCCCATCCCATCCCATCCCAGGGATCCCATCCCATTCCATCCCATCCCTTCTCATCCCAGGGATCACATCCCATCCCAGGGATCCCATGTTAGGGATCTCATCCCATCTCACTGATGCCATCCCAGGGATTCGATCCCAACGCAGGAATCCCATACTATCCCAGGGATCCCATCCCATCCCATCCCAGGAATCCCATCCCATCCCATTCCAGGGATCCCAACCCATCCCAGTGAACACATCCCATCCCAGGGATCCCATCCCATCCCATCCCATCTCACCCCATCCCATCCCAGGGATCCCATCCCACGGATCCCATCCCATCCCATGCCAGGCATCCCATCCCATCCCCTCCGCTCCCATCCCATCGATCCCATCCCATCCCAACTCATTCTAGCCCATCCCATCCCATCCGATCCCATCCCATGCAATCACATCCGATCCCATCCCTTGTATCCCATCCCAGGGATCCCATCCCATTCCAGGGATCCCATCCCAGCCCAGGGATCCCATCCCAGGGATCGCATCCCATCTCAGGGATCCCATTCCATCCCATCCAAGGATACCATCCCATCCCATCCCATGCCATCCCATCCCATCCCAGGTATCCCATCCCATCCCATCCAATCCCATCCCATCCCATCCCTGGGATCCCATCCCAGGGATCCCATTCTTGGGATCCCATCCCATCCCATCCCGTCCCGCACCATCCCATCCCATCCCATCCCATCCCATCCCATCCAAGAGATCCCATCCCAACACATGCCATCCCATCCAATCCCATCCCATCCCATGACATTCCATCCCATCCCATCCCATCCCATCCCATCCCATCCCATCCCATTCCATCCCATCCCATCCCATCCCAGAGATCCCATCCCATACGAGGGATCACAATCCAGGGATCGCATCCCGGGGATCCCATCTCATCCCATCCCAGGGATCCAATCCCATCCCATCTCATCCCAGGAATCCCATAACATCCCATCCCAGGGTTCCCAACCCATCCCAACACATGCCATCCCATCCAATCCCATCCCATCCCATGACATCCCATCCCATCCCATCCCATCCCATCCCATCCCATCCCATCCCATCCCATCCCATCCCATCCCATCCCAGGGATCCCATCCCGGAGTTCCCATCTCATCCCAGGGATCCAATCCCAGCGATCCTATCCCATCACATCCCATCCCATCCCATCCCATCAAATCCCATCCCATCCCATCCTATCCCATCCCATCCCATCCCATCCCATCCCATCCCATCCCATCCCATCCCAGGGATCCCATCCCATCCCAGGGATTCCATTCCATCCCATCCCATCCCAAGGATCCCATCCCATTCCAACCCATCCCATCCCACCCCATCCCATCCCATTCCATCCCATCCCATCCCATTCCAGGGATCCCATCCCATCCCAGGGATCCCATCCCATCCCATCCTATCCCATCCCATCCCATGCCATCCCATCCCATCCCATCCCGTCCCAGTGATCCAATCCCATCCCAGGGATTCCATCCCAGGGATCCCATCTCATCCCATGGATCCCATCCCAGGGATCCCATCCCAGGGATCCCATCCCATCCTAGAGATCCCATCCCATCCCATCCCAGGGATCCCATCCAATCACATCCCATCCCATCCCATCACATCCCATCCCATCCCATCCTAGGGATCCCACACCAGGGATCCCATCCCATCCCAGTGAACCAATCCTAGCCATCCTATCCCATCCCAGGGATCCCATCTCATCCCATCCTATCCCATCCCATCCCATTGTAGCCCATCCCATCCCATCCCATCCTATCCAATCCCATCCCATCCCATCCCACGGATCCCATCCCATCCAAACCCATCCCATCCCATCCTACCCCATCCCATCCCATCCTATCCCATCCCATCCCATCCCATCCCGTCGCATCACATCCCATCCCAGATATCCCATCCCAGGGATCCCATCCCATCCCAGGGATCCCATCCCATCCCATCCCATCCCATCCCATCCAATCCCATCCCATCCCATCCCATGCCATACCAGGGATCCCATACCAGGGATCCCATCCCAACCAATCCCAACCCAGGGATCCCATCCCATCCCATCCAATCCCAGGGATCCCATCCCATCCCAACCCATCCCATCCCATCTCACCCCATCCCATCCCAGGGATCCCATCCCATCCCATCCCATCCCATCCCATCCCAGGGATCCCATCCCATCCCAGGGATCCCATCCCAGAGATCCTCTCCCATCCCATCCCATTCCTGGGATCCCATCCCATGGAACCCATCCCATCCCAGGGATCCAATCCCATCCCATCTCATCCCAGGGATCCCATCCCATCGCAGGGATCCCATGCCGTACCATCCCAGGGATCCCATTCCATCCCATCCCATCCCATCCCATCGATCCCATCCCATCCCAACCCATTGTAGCCAATCCCATCCCATCCCACCCCATCCCATCCCATCCAATCCCATCCCATCCCATCCCATCCCATCCCATCCCATTCCATCCCATCCCATCCTAGGGACACTATCCCAGCTATACCATACCATCCCATCCCATCGCAGGGATCCCATCCCATCCCATCCCGTCCCATCCCATCCCACCCCATCCCATCCCATCCCATCCCATCCCATCCCATCCCATCCCATCCCATCCCAAGGGTCTCATCCCAGGGATTCCAGCCCATCCCAGGTATCCCATCCCAACCAATCCCAACCCAGGGATCCCATCCCATCCCATCCCATCCCAACCAATCCCAACCCAGGGATCCCATCCCATCCCATCCCATCCCATCTCATCCCATCCCATCCCAGGGATCCCATCCCATCCCACGTATCCCATCCCATCTCATCCCGCGGATCCCATGCCATGGCAACCCATCCCATCCCATCCCATCCCATCCCAGGGATCCCGTCCCATCCAAACCCATCCCATCCCATCCTACCCCATCCCATCCCATCCTATCACATCCCATCCCCTCCCATCCCATCCTAGGGATCCCATACCAGGTATCCCATCCCATCCCATCCCATTCCGTACCATCCCAGGGATCCCATTTCATCCCATCCCATCCCATCGATCCCCTCCCATCCCAACCCATTGTAGCCAATCTCATCCCATCCTACCCCATCCCATCCCATCCAATCCCATCCCATCCCATCCCATCCCATCCCATCCCATCCCATTCCAGGGACACCATCCCAGGGATACCATACCATCCCATCCCATCCCATCGCAGGGATCCCATTCCATCCCATCCCGTCCCATCCCATCCCATCCCACCCCTTCCCATCCCATCCCATCCCATCCCATCCCAGCGATCTCATCCCAGGGATTCCATCCCATCCCAGGTATCCCATCCCAACCAATCCCAACCCAGGGATCCCATCCCATCCCATCCCATCCCATCCCATCTCATCCCATCCCATCCCAGGGATCCCATCCCATGTATCCCATCCCATCTCATCCCGCGGATCCCATGCCATGGCATCCCATCCCATCCCATTCCATCCCATCCCATCCCAGGGATCCCATCCCATCCCATCCAAAACCATCCCATCCAAACCCATCCCATCCCATCCCATCCCATCCCATCCCATCCCATCCCATCCCATCCCATCCCATCCCATTGTAGCCCATCCCATCCCTTCGCACCCCATCCCATCCCATCCCGTCCCATCACATCCCATCCCAGATATCCCATACCAGGGATCCCATCCCATCCCAGGGATCCCATCCCAGGGATCCCATCCCAGGGATCCCATCCCATCCCATCCCATCCCATCCCAGGGATCCCATACCAGGGATCCCATCCCGTCCCCGGGTCCCCATCCCAGGGATTGCATCCCATCCCAACCCATCCCATCCCATGGATACCATCCTATCCCAGAGATCCCATCCCAGGGATCCCATCCCATACCATCCCAGGGATCGCATCCCATCCCAACCAATCCCATCCCACCCCATCCCATCCCATTCCATCCCATCCCATCCCATCCCATCCGATCCCAACCCATGCCATCCCAGGGATCCCATCCCATGCCATCCCAGGGATCCCATCCCATCCCAGGGATCCCATCCCATACCTTCCCATCCCATCACATCCCCTCCCATCCCATCTCTGAGATCCCATCCCATCCCAACCCATCCCATCCCATCCCAACCCATCCCACCCCATCCCATCCCATCCCATCCCATCCCATTCCATCCCATCCCAGGGATCCCATCCCTGGGATCCCATCCCTTCCCAGGCATCCCATCCCATACGAGGGATCACAATCCAGGGATCCCATCCCTGGGATCCCATCTCATCCCATCCCAGGGATCCAATCCCATCCCATCTCATCCCAGGGATCCCATAACATCCCATCCCATGTTTCCCAACCCATCCCATCCAATCCCATCCCATCCCAGGGATCGCATCCCATCTCAGGGATCCCATTCCATCCCATCCAATCCCAGGGATCCCATCCCATCCCATCCCATCTCACCCCATCCTATCCCAGGGATCCCATCCCATCCCACGAATCCCATCCCATCCCATGCCAGGCATCCCATCCCATCCCCTCCGCTCCCATCCCATCCGATCCCATCCCATGCAATCACATCCGATCCCATCCCTTGTATCCCATCCCAGGGATCCCATCCCATTCCAGGGATCCCATCCCAGCCCAGGGATCCCATCCCAGGGATCGCATCCCATCCCAGGTATCCCATCCCATCCCATCCAATCCCATCCCATCCCATCCCTGGGATCCCATCCCAGGGATCCCATTCTTGGGATCCCATCCCATCAGAGGGATCCCATCCCATCCCATCCCGTCCCGCACCATCCCATCCCATCCCATCCCATCCCATCCCATCCCATCCCATCCAAGAGATCCCATCCCATCCCAACACATCCCATCCAATCCCATCCCATCCCATTCCATCCCATCTCATCCCATGAATCCCATAACATCCCATCCCAGGGTTCCCAACCCATCCCAACACATGCCATCCCATCCAATCCCATCCCATCCCATGACATTCCATCCCATCCCATCCCATCCCATCCCATCCCATCCCATCCCAGGGATCCCATCCCGGAGTTCCCATCTCATCCCAGGGATCCAATCTTAACGATCCTATCCCATCCCATCCCATCCCAACAAATCCCATCCCATCCCATCCTATCCCATCCCATCCCATCCAATCCCATCCCATCCTATCCCATACCATCCCATCCCATCCCATCACATTCCAACCCATCCCATCCCACCCCATCCCATCCCATTCCATCCCATCCCATCCCATCCCATCCCAGGGATCCCATCCCAACCCAACCCATCCCATCCTATCCCATCCCATGCCATCCCATCCCATCCCATCCCATCCCATCCCATCCGATCCCATCCCAGGGATCCCATCCCATGCCATCCCATCGAATCCCATCCCAACCCATGCCATCCCATCCAATCCCATCCCATCCCATCCATTCCCATCCCAGGAATCCCATCCCATCCCATTCCAGGGATCCCATCCCATTCCAGGGATCCCATCCCATGCCATCACATCCCATCCCATCCCATCCCATCCCATCCCATCCCATCCAAGGGATCCAATCCCATCCAAGGGATAACATCCCAGGGATTCGATCCCAACCCAGGGATCCCATCCTATCCCAGGGATTCCATCCCAGGGATCCCATCCCATCCCATCCCATCCCAGGGATCCCATCCCATTCCATCCCATCCCTTCTCATCCCAGGGATCACATCCCATCCCAGGGATCCCATGTTAGGGATCTCATCCCATCTCACTGATGCCATCCCAGGGATTCGATCCCAACGCAGGAATCCCATACTATCCCAGGGATCCCATCCCATCCCATCCCAGGAATCCCATCCCATCCCATTCCAGGGATCCCAACCCATCCCAGTGAACACATCCCATCCCAGGGATCCCATCCCATCCCATCCCATCTCACCCCATCCCATCCCAGGGATCCCATCCCACGGATCCCATCCCATCCCATGCCAGGCATCCCATCCCATCCCCTCCGCTCCCATCCCATCGATCCCATCCCATCCCAACTCATTCTAGCCCATCCCATCCCATCCGATCCCATCCCATGCAATCACATCCGATCCCATCCCTTGTATCCCATCCCAGGGATCCCATCCCATTCCAGGGATCCCATCCCAGCCCAGGGATCCCATCCCAGGGATCGCATCCCATCTCAGGGATCCCATTCCATCCCATCCAAGGATACCATCCCATCCCATCCCATGCCATCCCATCCCATCCCAGGTATCCCATCCCATTCCATCCAATCCCATCCCATCCCATCCCTGGGATCCCATCCCAGGGATCCCATTCTTGGGATCCCATCCCATCCCATCCCGTCCCGCACCATCCCATCCCATCCCATCCCATCCCATCCCATCCCATCCCATCCCATCCAAGAGATCCCATCCCAACACATGCCATCCCATCCAATCCCATCCCATCCCATGACATTCCATCCCATCCCATCCCATCCCATCCCATCCCATCCCATCCCATCCCATCCCATTCCATCCCATCCCATCCCATCCCAGAGATCCCATCCCATACGAGGGATCACAATCCAGGGATCGCATCCCGGGGATCCCATCTCATCCCATCCCAGGGATCCAATCCCATCCCATCTCATCCCAGGAATCCCATAACATCCCATCCCAGGGTTCCCAACCCATCCCAACACATGCCATCCCATCCAATCCCATCCCATCCCATGACATCCCATCCCATCCCATCCCATCCCATCCCATCCCATCCCATCCCAGGGATCCCATCCCGGAGTTCCCATCTCATCCCAGGGATCCAATCCCAGCGATCCTATCCCATCACATCCCATCCCATCCCATCCCATCAAATCCCATCCCATCCCATCCTATCCCATCCCATCCCATCCCATCCCATCCCATCCCATCCCATCCCATCCCATCCCAGGGATCCCATCCCATCCCAGGGATTCCATTCCGTCCCATCCCATCCCAAGGATCCCATCCCATTCCAACCCATCCCATCCCACCCCATCCCATCCCATTCCATCCCATCCCATCCCATTCCAGGGATCCCATCCCATCCCAGGGATCCCATCCCATCCCATCCTATCCCATCCCATCCCATGCCATCCCATCCCATCCCATCCCGTCCCAGTGATCCAATCCCATCCCAGGGATTCCATCCCAGGGATCCCATCTCATCCCATGGATCCCATCCCAGGGATCCCATCCCAGGGATCCCATCCCATCCTAGAGATCCCATCCCATCCCATCCCAGGGATCCCATCCAATCACATCCCATCCCATCCCATCACATCCCATCCCATCCCATCCTAGGGATCCCACACCAGGGATCCCATCCCATCCCAGTGAACCAATCCTAGCCATCCTATCCCATCCCAGGGATCCCATCTCATCCCATCCTATCCCATCCCATCCCATTGTAGCCCATCCCATCCCATCCCATCCTATCCAATCCCATCCCATCCCATCCCACGGATCCCATCCCATCCAAACCCATCCCATCCCATCCTACCCCATCCCATCCCATCCTATCCCATCCCATCCCATCCCATCCCGTCGCATCACATCCCATCCCAGATATCCCATCCCAGGGATCCCATCCCATCCCAGGGATCCCATCCCATCCCATCCCATCCCATCCAATCCCATCCCATCCCATCCCATGCCATACCAGGGATCCCATACCAGGGATCCCATCCCAACCAATCCCAACCCAGGGATCCCATCCCATCCCATCCAATCCCAGGGATCCCATCCCATCCCAACCCATCCCATCCCATCTCACCCCATCCCATCCCAGGGATCCCATCCCATCCCATCCCATCCCATCCCATCCCAGGGATCCCATCCCATCCCAGGGATCCCATCCCAGAGATCCTCTCCCATCCCATCCCATTCCTGGGATCCCATCCCATGGAACCCATCCCATCCCAGGGATCCAATCCCATCCCATCTCATCCCAGGGATCCCATCCCATCGCAGGGATCCCATGCCGTACCATCCCAGGGATCCCATTCCATCCCATCCCATCCCATCCCATCGATCCCATCCCATCCCAACCCATTGTAGCCAATCCCATCCCATCCCACCCCATCCCATCCCATCCAATCCCATCCCATCCCATCCCATCCCATCCCATCCCATCCCATCCCATTCCATCCCATCCCATCCTAGGGACACTATCCCAGCTATACCATACCATCCCATCCCATCGCAGGGATCCCATCCCATCCCATCCCGTCCCATCCCATCCCACCCCATCCCATCCCATCCCATCCCATCCCATCCCATCCCAAGGATCTCATCCCAGGGATTCCAGCCCATCCCAGGTATCCCATCCCAACCAATCCCAACCCAGGGATCCCATCCCATCCCATCCCATCCCAACCAATCCCAACCCAGGGATCCCATCCCATCCCATCCCATCCCATCCCATCTCATCCCATCCCATCCCAGGGATCCCATCCCATCCCACGTATCCCATCCCATCTCATCCCGCGGATCCCATGCCATGGCAACCCATCCCATCCCATCCCATCCCATCCCAGGGATCCCGTCCCATCCAAACCCATCCCATCCCATCCTATCACATCCCATCCCCTCCCATCCCATCCTAGGGATCCCATACCAGGTATCCCATCCCATCCCATCCCATTCCGTACCATCCCAGGGATCCCATTTCATCCCATCCCATCCCATCGATCCCCTCCCATCCCAACCCATTGTAGCCAATCTCATCCCATCCTACCCCATCCCATCCCATCCAATCCCATCCCATCCCATCCCATCCCATCCCATCCCATCCCATCCCATTCCAGGGACACCATCCCAGGGATACCATACCATCCCATCCCATCCCATCGCAGGGATCCCATCCCATCCCATCCCGTCCCATCCCATCCCATCCCACCCCTTCCCATCCCATCCCATCCCATCCCAGCGATCTCATCCCAGGGATTCCATCACATCCCAGGTATCCCATCCCAACCAATCCCAACCCAGGGATCCCATCCCATCCCATCCCATCCCATCTCATCCCATCCCATCCCAGGGATCCCATCCCATGTATCCCATCCCATCTCATCCCGCGGATCCCATGCCATGGCATCCCATCCCATCCCATTCCATCCCATCCCATCCCAGGGATCCCATCCCATCCCATCCAAAACCATCCCATCCAAACCCATCCCATCCCATCCCATCCCATCCCATCCCATCCCATCCCATCCCATTGTAGCCCATCCCATCCCTTCGCACCCCATCCCATCCCATCCCGTCCCATCACATCCCATCCCAGATATCCCATCCCAGGGATCCCATCCCATCCCAGGGATCCCATCCCAGGGATCCCATCCCAGGGATCCCATCCCATCCCATCCCATCCCATCCCAGGGATCCCATACCAGGGATCCCATCCCGTCCCCGGGTCCCCATCCCAGGGATTGCATCCCATCCCAACCCATCCCATCCCATGGATACCATCCTATCCCAGAGATCCCATCCCAGGGATCCCATCCCATACCATCCCAGGGATCGCATCCCATCCCAACCAATCCCATCCCACCCCATCCCATCCCATTCCATCCCATCCCATCCCATCCCATCCGATCCCAACCCATGCCATCCCAGGGATCCCATCCCATGCCATCCCAGGGATCCCATCCCATCCCAGGGATCCCATCCCATACCTTCCCATCCCATCACATCCCCTCCCATCCCATCTCTGAGATCCCATCCCATCCCAACCCATCCCATCCCATCCCATCCCAACCCATCCCACCCCATCCCATCCCATCCCATCCCATCCCATTCCATCCCATCCCAGGGATCCCATCCCTGGGATCCCATCCCTTCCCAGGCATCCCATCCCATACGAGGGATCACAATCCAGGGATCCCATCCCTGGGATCCCATCTCATCCCATCCCAGGGATCCAATCCCATCCCATCTCATCCCAGGGATCCCATAACATCCCATCCCATGTTTCCCAACCCATCCCATCCAATCCCATCCCATCCCAGGGATCGCATCCCATCTCAGGGATCCCATTCCATCCCATCCAATCCCAGGGATCCCATCCCATCCCATCCCATCTCACCCCATCCTATCCCAGGGATCCCATCCCATCCCACGAATCCCATCCCATCCCATGCCAGGCATCCCATCCCATCCCCTCCGCTCCCATCCCATCCGATCCCATCCCATGCAATCACATCCGATCCCATCCCTTGTATCCCATCCCAGGGATCCCATCCCATTCCAGGGATCCCATCCCAGCCCAGGGATCCCATCCCAGGGATCGCATCCCATCCCAGGTATCCCATCCCATCCCATCCAATCCCATCCCATCCCATCCCTGGGATCCCATCCCAGGGATCCCATTCTTGGGATCCCATCCCATCAGAGGGATCCCATCCCATCCCATCCCGTCCCGCACCATCCCATCCCATCCCATCCCATCCCATCCCATCCAAGAGATCCCATCCCATCCCAACACATCCCATCCAATCCCATCCCATCCTATCCCATACCATCCCATCCCATCCCATCACATTCCAACCCATCCCATCCCACCCCATCCCATCCCATTCCATCCCATCCCATCCCATCCCATCCCAGGGATCCCATCCCAACCCAACCCATCCCATCCTATCCCATCCCATCCCATGCCATCCCATCCCATCCCATCCCATCCCATCCCATCCCATCCGATCCCATCCCAGGGATCCCATCCCATGCCATCCCATCGAATCCCATCCCAACCCATGCCATCCCATCCAATCCCATCCCATCCCATCCATTCCCATCCCAGGAATCCCATCCCATCCCATTCCAGGGATCCCATCCCATTCCAGGGATCCCATCCCATGCCATCACATCCCATCCCATCCCATCCCATCCCATCCCATCCCATCCCATCCCATCCCATCCCATCCAAGGGATCCAATCCCATCCAAGGGATAACATCCCAGGGATTCGATCCCAACCCAGGGATCCCATCCTATCCCAGGGATTCCATCCCAGGGATCCCATCCCATCCCATCCCATCCCAGGGATCCCATCCCATTCCATCCCATCCCTTCTCATCCCAGGGATCACATCCCATCCCAGGGATCCCATGTTAGGGATCTCATCCCATCTCACTGATGCCATCCCAGGGATTCGATCCCAACGCAGGAATCCCATACTATCCCAGGGATCCCATCCCATCCCATCCCAGGAATCCCATCCCATCCCATTCCAGGGATCCCAACCCATCCCAGTGAACACTTCCCATCCCAGGGATCCCATCCCATCCCATCCCATCTCACCCCATCCCATCCCAGGGATCCCATCCCACGGATCCCATCCCATCCCATGCCAGGCATCCCATCCCATCCCCTCCGCTCCCATCCCATCGATCCCATCCCATCCCAACTCATTCTAGCCCATCCCATCCCATCCGATCCCATCCCATGCAATCACATCCGATCCCATCCCTTGTATCCCATCCCAGGGATCCCATCCCATTCCAGGGATCCCATCCCAGCCCAGGGATCCCATCCCAGGGATCGCATCCCATCTCAGGGATCCCATTCCATCCCATCCAAGGATACCATCCCATCCCATCCCATGCCATCCCATCCCATCCCAGGTATCCCATCCCATCCCATCCAATCCCATCCCATCCCATCCCTGGGATCCCATCCCAGGGATCCCATTCTTGGGATCCCATCCCATCCCATCCCGTCCCGCACCATCCCATCCCATCCCATCCCATCCCATCCCATCCCATCCCATCCCATCCCATCCCATCCCATCCAATCCAAGAGATCCCATCCCAACACATGCCATCCCATCCAATCCCATCCCATCCCATGACATTCCATCCCATCCCATCCCATCCCATCCCATCCCATCCCATCCCATCCCATCCCATCCCATTCCATCCCATCCCATCCCATCCCAGAGATCCCATCCCATACGAGGGATCACAATCCAGGGATCGCATCCCGGGGATC
Organism: Sturnus vulgaris; assembly: GCF_052056855.1. Lineage (NCBI taxonomy): Eukaryota > Metazoa > Chordata > Aves > Passeriformes > Sturnidae > Sturnus > Sturnus vulgaris. The sequence continues at coordinate 3,081,139 of NC_142282.1, read as the reverse complement.
CCATCTCATCCCATCCCAGGGATCCAATCCCATCCCATCTCATCCCAGGAATCCCATAACATCCCATCCCAGGGTTCCCAACCCATCCCAACACATGCCATCCCATCCAATCCCATCCCATCCCATGACATCCCATCCCATCCCATCCCATCCCATCCCATCCCATCCCAGGGATCCCATCCCGGAGTTCCCATCTCATCCCAGGGATCCAATCCCAGCGATCCTATCCCATCGCATCCCATCCCATCCCATCCCATCAAATCCCATCCCATCCCATCCTATCCCATCCCATCCCATCCCATCCCATCCCATCCCATCCCATCCCAGGGATCCCATCCCATCCCAGGGATTCCATTCCATCCCATCCCATCCCAAGGATCCCATCCCATTCCAACCCATCCCATCCCACCCCATCCCATCCCATTCCATCCCATCCCATCCCATTCCAGGGATCCCATCCCATCCCAGGGATCCCATCCCATCCCATCCTATCCCATCCCATCCCATGCCATCCCATCCCATCCCATCCCGTCCCAGTGATCCAATCCCATCCCAGGGATTCCATCCCAGGGATCCCATCTCATCCCATGGATCCCATCCCAGGGATCCCATCCCAGGGATCCCATCCCATCCTAGAGATCCCATCCCATCCCATCCCAGGGATCCCATCCAATCACATCCCATCCCATCCCATCACATCCCATCCCATCCCATCCTAGGGATCCCACACCAGGGATCCCATCCCATCCCAGTGAACCAATCCTAGCCATCCTATCCCATCCCAGGGATCCCATCTCATCCCATCCTATCCCATCCCATCCCATTGTAGCCCATCCCATCCCATCCCATCCTATCCAATCCCATCCCATCCCATCCCACGGATCCCATCCCATCCAAACCCATCCCATCCCATCCTACCCCATCCCATCCCATCCTATCCCATCCCATCCCATCCCATCCCATCCTGTCCCATCACATCCCATCCCAGATATCCCATCCCAGGGATCCCATCCCATCCCAGGGATCCCATCCCATCCCATCCCATCCAATCCCATCCCATCCCATCCCATGCCATACCAGGGATCCCATACCAGGGATCCCATCCCAACCAATCCCAACCCAGGGATCCCATCCCATCCCATCCAATCCCAGGGATCCCATCCCATCCCAACCCATCCCATCCCATCTCACCCCATCCCATCCCAGGGATCCCATCCCATCCCATCCCATCCCATCCCAGGGATCCCATCCCATCCCAGGGATCCCATCCCAGAGATCCTCTCCCATCCCATCCCATTCCTGGGATCCCATCCCATGGAACCCATCCCATCCCAGGGATCCAATCCCATCCCATCTCATCCCAGGGATCCCATCCCATCGCAGGGATCCCATGCCGTACCATCCCAGGGATCCCATTCCATCCCATCCCATCCCATCCCATCGATCCCATCCCATCCCAACCCATTGTAGCCAATCCCATCCCATCCCACCCCATCCCATCCCATCCAATCCCATCCCATCCCATCCCATCCCATCCCATCCCATTCCATCCCATCCCATCCTAGGGACACTATCCCAGCTATACCATACCATCCCATCCCATCGCAGGGATCCCATCCCATCCCATCCCGTCCCATCCCATCCCACCCCATCCCATCCCATCCCATCCCATCCCATCCCATCCCATCCCATCCCATCCCAAGGATCTCATCCCAGGGATTCCAGCCCATCCCAGGTATCCCATCCCAACCAATCCCAACCCAGGGATCCCATCCCATCCCATCCCATCCCACCAATCCCAACCCAGGGATCCCATCCCATCCCATCCCATCCCATCTCATCCCATCCCATCCCAGGGATCCCATCCCATCCCACGTATCCCATCCCATCTCATCCCGCGGATCCCATGCCATGGCAACCCATCCCATCCCATCCCATCCCATCCCAGGGATCCCGTCCCATCCAAACCCATCCCATCCCATCCTACCCCATCCCATCCCATCCTATCACATCCCATCCCCTCCCATCCCATCCTAGGGATCCCATACCAGGTATCCCATCCCATCCCATCCCATTCCGTACCATCCCAGGGATCCCATTTCATCCCATCCCATCCCATCGATCCCCTCCCATCCCAACCCATTGTAGCCAATCTCATCCCATCCTACCCCATCCCATCCCATCCAATCCCATCCCATCCCATCCCATCCCATCCCATCCCATCCCATCCCATCCCATCCCATTCCAGGGACACCATCCCAGGGATACCATACCATCCCATCCCATCCCATCGCAGGGATCCCATCCCATCCCATCCCGTCCCATCCCATCCCATCCCACCCCTTCCCATCCCATCCCATCCCATCCCATCCCAGCGATCTCATCCCAGGGATTCCATCCCATCCCAGGTATCCCATCCCAACCAATCCCAACCCAGGGATCCCATCCCATCCCATCCCATCCCATCTCATCCCATCCCATCCCAGGGATCCCATCCCATGTATCCCATCCCATCTCATCCCGCGGATCCCATGCCATGGCATCCCATCCCATCCCATTCCATCCCATCCCATCCCAGGGATCCCATCCCATCCCATCCAAAACCATCCCATCCAAACCCATCCCATCCCATCCCATCCCATCCCATCCCATCCCATCCCATCCCATCCCATTGTAGCCCATCCCATCCCTTCGCACCCCATCCCATCCCATCCCGTCCCATCACATCCCATCCCAGATATCCCATCCCAGGGATCCCATCCCATCCCAGGGATCCCATCCCAGGGATCCCATCCCAGGGATCCCATCCCATCCCATCCCATCCCATCCCAGGGATCCCATACCAGGGATCCCATCCCGTCCCCGGGTCCCCATCCCAGGGATTGCATCCCATCCCAACCCATCCCATCCCATGGATACCATCCTATCCCAGAGATCCCATCCCAGGGATCCCATCCCATACCATCCCAGGGATCGCATCCCATCCCAACCAATCCCATCCCACCCCATCCCATCCCATTCCATCCCATCCCATCCCATCCGATCCCAACCCATGCCATCCCAGGGATCCCATCCCATGCCATCCCAGGGATCCCATCCCATCCCAGGGATCCCATCCCATACCTTCCCATCCCATCACATCCCCTCCCATCCCATCTCTGAGATCCCATCCCATCCCAACCCATCCCATCCCATCCCATCCCAACCCATCCCACCCCATCCCATCCCATCCCATCCCATCCCATCCCATTCCATCCCATCCCAGGGATCCCATCCCTGGGATCCCATCCCTTCCCAGGCATCCCATCCCATACGAGGGATCACAATCCAGGGATCCCATCCCTGGGATCCCATCTCATCCCATCCCAGGGATCCAATCCCATCCCATCTCATCCCAGGGATCCCATAACATCCCATCCCATGTTTCCCAACCCATCCCATCCAATCCCATCCCATCCCAGGGATCGCATCCCATCTCAGGGATCCCATTCCATCCCATCCAATCCCAGGGATCCCATCCCATCCCATCCCATCTCACCCCATCCTATCCCAGGGATCCCATCCCATCCCACGAATCCCATCCCATCCCATGCCAGGCATCCCATCCCCTCCGCTCCCATCCCATCCGATCCCATCCCATGCAATCACATCCGATCCCATCCCTTGTATCCCATCCCAGGGATCCCATCCCATTCCAGGGATCCCATCCCAGCCCAGGGATCCCATCCCAGGGATCGCATCCCATCTCAGGGATCCCATCCCATCCCAGGGATCCCATCCCAGAGATCCTCTCCCATCCCATCCCATTCCTGGGATCCCATCCCATGGAACCCATCCCATCCCAGGGATCCAATCCCATCCCATCTCATCCCAGGGATCCCATCCCATCGCAGGGATCCCATGCCGTACCATCCCAGGGATCCCATTCCATCCCATCCCATCCCATCCCATCGATCCCATCCCATCCCAACCCATTGTAGCCAATCCCATCCCATCCCACCCCATCCCATCCCATCCAATCCCATCCCATCCCATCCCATCCCATCCCATCCCATCCCATCCCATCCCATCCCATTCCATCCCATCCCATCCTAGGGACACTATCCCAGCTATACCATACCATCCCATCGCAGGGATCCCATCCCATCCCATCCCGTCCCATCCCATCCCACCCCATCCCATCCCATCCCATCCCATCCCATCCCATCCCATCCCATCCCATCCCATCCCATCCCATCCCAAGGATCTCATCCCAGGGATTCCAGCCCATCCCAGGTATCCCATCCCAACCAATCCCAACCCAGGGATCCCATCCCATCCCATCCCATCCCAACCAATCCCAACCCAGGGATCCCATCCCATCCCATCCCATCCCATCTCATCCCATCCCATCCCAGGGATCCCATCCCATCCCACGTATCCCATCCCATCTCATCCCGCGGATCCCATGCCATGGCAACCCATCCCATCCCATCCCATCCCATCCCATCCCAGGGATCCCGTCCCATCCAAACCCATCCCATCCCATCCTACCCCATCCCATCCCATCCTATCACATCCCATCCCCTCCCATCCCATCCTAGGGATCCCATACCAGGTATCCCATCCCATCCCATTCCGTACCTTCCCAGGGATCCCATTTCATCCCATCCCATCCCATCGATCCCCTCCCATCCCAACCCATTGTAGCCAATCTCATCCCATCCTACCCCATCCCATCCCATCCAATCCCATCCCATCCCATCCCATCCCATCCCATCCCATCCCATTCCAGGGACACCATCCCAGGGATACCATACCATCCCATCCCATCCCATCGCAGGGATCCCATCCCATCCCATCCCGTCCCATCCCATCCCATCCCACCCCTTCCCATCCCATCCCATCCCAGCGATCTCATCCCAGGGATTCCATCCCATCCCAGGTATCCCATCCCAACCAATCCCAACCCAGGGATCCCATCCCATCCCATCCCATCCCATCTCATCCCATCCCATCCCATCCCATGTATCCCATCCCATCTCATCCCGCGGATCCCATGCCATGGCATCCCATCCCATCCCATTCCATCCCATCCCATCCCAGGGATCCCATCCCATCCCATCCAAAACCATCCCATCCAAACCCATCCCATCCCATCCCATCCCATCCCATCCCATCCCATCCCATCCCATCCCATCCCATCCCATCCCATCCCATTGTAGCCCATCCCATCCCTTCGCACCCCATCCCATCCCATCCCGTCCCATCACATCCCATCCCAGATATCCCATCCCAGGGATCCCATCCCATCCCAGGGATCCCATCCCAGGGATCCCATCCCAGGGATCCCATCCCATCCCATCCCATCCCATCCCATCCCATCCCATCCCAGGGATCCCATACCAGGGATCCCATCCCGTCCCCGGGTCCCCATCCCAGGGATTGCATCCCATCCCAACCCATCCCATCCCATGGATACCATCCTATCCCAGAGATCCCATCCCAGGGATCCCATCCCATACCATCCCAGGGATCGCATCCCATCCCAACCAATCCCATCCCACCCCATCCCATCCCATTCCATCCCATCCCATCCCATCCGATCCCAACCCATGCCATCCCAGGGATCCCATCCCATGCCATCCCAGGGATCCCATCCCATCCCAGGGATCCCATCCCATACCTTCCCATCCCATCACATCCCCTCCCATCCCATCTCTGAGATCCCATCCCATCCCAACCCATCCCATCCCATCCCATCCCAACCCATCCCACCCCATCCCATCCCATCCCATCCCATCCCATTCCATCCCATCCCAGGGATCCCATCCCTGGGATCCCATCCCTTCCCAGGCATCCCATCCCATACGAGGGATCACAATCCAGGGATCCCATCCCTGGGATCCCATCTCATCCCATCCCAGGGATCCAATCCCATCCCATCTCATCCCAGGGATCCCATAACATCCCATCCCATGTTTCCCAACCCATCCCATCCAATCCCATCCCATCCCAGGGATCGCATCCCATCTCAGGGATCCCATTCCATCCCATCCAATCCCAGGGATCCCATCCCATCCCATCCCATCTCACCCCATCCTATCCCAGGGATCCCATCCCATCCCACGAATCCCATCCCATCCCATGCCAGGCATCCCATCCCATCCCCTCCGCTCCCATCCCATCCGATCCCATCCCATCCCATCCCAACCCATCCCACCCCATCCCATCCCATCCCATCCCCTCCGCTCCCATCCCATCCGATCCCATCCCATCCCATCCCAACCCATCCCACCCCATCCCATCCCATCCCATCCCATCCCATCCCATCCCATTCCATCCCATCCCAGGGATCCCATCCCTGGGATCCCATCCCTTCCCAGGCATCCCATCCCATACGAGGGATCACAATCCAGGGATCCCATCCCTGGGATCCCATCTCATCCCATCCCAGGGATCCAATCCCATCCCATCTCATCCCAGGGATCCCATAACATCCCATCCCATGTTTCCCAACCCATCCCATCCAATCCCATCCCATCCCAGGGATCGCATCCCATCTCAGGGATCCCATTCCATCCCATCCAATCCCAGGGATCCCATCCCATCCCATCCCATCTCACCCCATCCTATCCCAGGGATCCCATCCCATCCCACGAATCCCATCCCATCCCATGCCAGGCATCCCATCCCATCCCCTCCGCTCCCATCCCATCCGATCCCATCCCATGCAATCACATCCGATCCCATCCCTTGTATCCCATCCCAGGGATCCCATCCCATTCCAGGGATCCCATCCCAGCCCAGGGATCCCATCCCAGGGATCGCATCCCATCTCAGGGATCCCATCCCATCCCAGGGATCCCATCCCAGAGATCCTCTCCCATCCCATCCCATTCCTGGGATCCCATCCCATGGAACCCATCCCATCCCAGGGATCCAATCCCATCCCATCTCATCCCAGGGATCCCATCCCATCGCAGGGATCCCATGCCGTACCATCCCAGGGATCCCATTCCATCCCATCCCATCCCATCCCATCGATCCCATCCCATCCCAACCCATTGTAGCCAATCCCATCCCATCCCACCCCATCCCATCCCATCCAATCCCATCCCATCCCATCCCATCCCATCCCATCCCATCCCATTCCATCCCATCCCATCCTAGGGACACTATCCCAGCTATACCATACCATCCCATCGCAGGGATCCCATCCCATCCCATCCCGTCCCATCCCATCCCACCCCATCCCATCCCATCCCATCCCATCCCATCCCATCCCATCCCATCCCATCCCATCCCATCCCAAGGATCTCATCCCAGGGATTCCAGCCCATCCCAGATATCCCATCCCAACCAATCCCAACCCAGGGATCCCATCCCATCCCATCCCATCCCAACCAATCCCAACCCAGGGATCCCATCCCATCCCATCCCATCCCATCTCATCCCATCCCATCCCAGGGATCCCATCCCATCCCACGTATCCCATCCCATCTCATCCCGCGGATCCCATGCCATGGCAACCCATCCCATCCCATCCCATCCCATCCCAGGGATCCCGTCCCATCCAAACCCATCCCATCCCATCCTACCCCATCCCATCCCATCCTATCACATCCCATCCCCTCCCATCCCATCCTAGGGATCCCATACCAGGTATCCCATCCCATCCCATTCCGTACCTTCCCAGGGATCCCATTTCATCCCATCCCATCCCATCGATCCCCTCCCATCCCAACCCATTGTAGCCAATCTCATCCCATCCTACCCCATCCCATCCCATCCAATCCCATCCCATCCCATCCCATCCCATTCCAGGGACACCATCCCAGGGATACCATACCATCCCATCCCATCCCATCGCAGGGATCCCATCCCATCCCATCCCGTCCCATCCCATCCCATCCCACCCCTTCCCATCCCATCCCATCCCAGCGATCTCATCCCAGGGATTCCATCCCATCCCAGGTATCCCATCCCAACCAATCCCAACCCAGGGATCCCATCCCATCCCATCCCATCCCATCTCATCCCATCCCATCCCATGTATCCCATCCCATCTCATCCCGCGGATCCCATGCCATGGCATCCCATCCCATCCCATTCCATCCCATCCCATCCCAGGGATCCCATCCCATCCCATCCAAAACCATCCCATCCAAACCCATCCCATCCCATCCCATCCCATCCCATCCCATCCCATCCCATCCCAACCCATTGTAGCCAATCTCATCCCATCCTACCCCATCGCATCCCATCCAATCCCATCCCATCCCATCCCATCCCATCCCATCCCATCCCATCCCATCCCATTCCAGGGACACCATCCCAGGGATACCATACCATCCCATCCCATCCCATCGCAGGGATCCCATCCCATCCCATCCCGTCCCATCCCATCCCATCCCACCCCTTCCCATCCCATCCCATCCCATCCCATCCCAGCGATCTCATCCCAGGGATTCCATCCCATCCCAGGTATCCCATCCCAACCAATCCCAACCCAGGGATCCCATCCCATCCCATCCCATCCCATCTCATCCCATCCCATCCCATCCCAGGGATCCCATCCCATGTATCCCATCCCATCTCATCCCGCGGATCCCATGCCATGGCATCCCATCCCATCCCATTCCATCCCATCCCATCCCAGGGATCCCATCCCATCCCATCCCATCCCATCCCATCCCATCCCATTGTAGCCCATCCCATCCCTTCGCACCCCATCCCATCCCATCCCGTCCCATCACATCCCATCCCAGATATCCCATCCCAGGGATCCCATCCCATCCCAGGGATCCCATCCCAGGGATCCCATCCCAGGGATCCCATCCCATCCCATCCCATCCCATCCCATCCCATCCCATCCCAGGGATCCCATACCAGGGATCCCATCCCGTCCCCGGGTCCCCATCCCAGGGATTGCATCCCATCCCAACCCATCCCATCCCATGGATACCATCCTATCCCAGAGATCCCATCCCAGGGATCCCATCCCATACCATCCCAGGGATCGCATCCCATCCCAACCAATCCCATCCCACCCCATCCCATCCCATTCCATCCCATCCCATCCCATCCGATCCCAACCCATGCCATCCCAGGGATCCCATCCCATGCCATCCCAGGGATCCCATCCCATCCCAGGGATCCCATCCCATACCTTCCCATCCCATCACATCCCCTCCCATCCCATCTCTGAGATCCCATCCCATCCCAACCCATCCCATCCCATCCCATCCCAACCCATCCCACCCCATCCCATCCCATCCCATCCCATCCCATTCCATCCCATCCCAGGGATCCCATCCCTGGGATCCCATCCCTTCCCAGGCATCCCATCCCATACGAGGGATCACAATCCAGGGATCCCATCCCTGGGATCCCATCCCATCCCAGGGATCCAATCCCATCCCATCTCATCCCAGGGATCCCATAACATCCCATCCCATGTTTCCCAACCCATCCCATCCAATCCCATCCCATCCCAGGGATCGCATCCCATCTCAGGGATCCCATTCCATCCCATCCAATCCCAGGGATCCCATCCCATCCCATCCCATCTCACCCCATCCTATCCCAGGGATCCCATCCCATCCCACGAATCCCATCCCATCCCATGCCAGGCATCCCATCCCATCCCCTCCGCTCCCATCCCATCCGATCCCATCCCATCCCATCCCAACCCATCCCACCCCATCCCATCCCATCCCATCCCCTCCGCTCCCATCCCATCCGATCCCATCCCATCCCATCCCAACCCATCCCACCCCATCCCATCCCATCCCATCCCATCCCATCCCATCCCATCCCATTCCATCCCATCCCAGGGATCCCATCCCTGGGATCCCATCCCTTCCCAGGCATCCCATCCCATACGAGGGATCACAATCCAGGGATCCCATCCCTGGGATCCCATCTCATCCCATCCCAGGGATCCAATCCCATCCCATCTCATCCCAGGGATCCCATAACATCCCATCCCATGTTTCCCAACCCATCCCATCCAATCCCATCCCATCCCAGGGATCGCATCCCATCTCAGGGATCCCATTCCATCCCATCCAATCCCAGGGATCCCATCCCATCCCATCCCATCTCACCCCATCCTATCCCAGGGATCCCATCCCATCCCACGAATCCCATCCCATCCCATGCCAGGCATCCCATCCCATCCCCTCCGCTCCCATCCCATCCGATCCCATCCCATGCAATCACATCCGATCCCATCCCTTGTATCCCATCCCAGGGATCCCATCCCATTCCAGGGATCCCATCCCAGCCCAGGGATCCCATCCCAGGGATCGCATCCCATCTCAGGGATCCCATCCCATCCCAGGGATCCCATCCCAGAGATCCTCTCCCATCCCATCCCATTCCTGGGATCCCATCCCATGGAACCCATCCCATCCCAGGGATCCAATCCCATCCCATCTCATCCCAGGGATCCCATCCCATCGCAGGGATCCCATGCCGTACCATCCCAGGGATCCCATTCCATCCCATCCCATCCCAGCCCATCGATCCCATCCCATCCCAACCCATTGTAGCCAATCCCATCCCATCCCACCCCATCCCATCCCATCCAATCCCATCCCATCCCATCCCATCCCATCCCATTCCATCCCATCCCATCCTAGGGACACTATCCCAGCTATACCATACCATCCCATCGCAGGGATCCCATCCCATCCCATCCCGTCCCATCCCATCCCACCCCATCCCATCCCATCCCATCCCATCCCATCCCATCCCATCCCATCCCATCCCATCCCAAGGATCTCATCCCAGGGATTCCAGCCCATCCCAGGTATCCCATCCCAACCAATCCCAACCCAGGGATCCCATCCCATCCCATCCCATCCCAACCAATCCCAACCCAGGGATCCCATCCCATCCCATCCCATCCCATCTCATCCCATCCCATCCCAGGGATCCCATCCCATCCCACGTATCCCATCCCATCTCATCCCGCGGATCCCATGCCATGGCAACCCATCCCATCCCATCCCATCCCATCCCAGGGATCCCGTCCCATCCAAACCCATCCCATCCCATCCTACCCCATCCCATCCCATCCTATCACATCCCATCCCCTCCCATCCCATCCTAGGGATCCCATACCAGGTATCCCATCCCATCCCATTCCGTACCTTCCCAGGGATCCCATTTCATCCCATCCCATCCCATCGATCCCCTCCCATCCCAACCCATTGTAGCCGATCTCATCCCATCCTACCCCATCCCATCCCATCCAATCCCATCCCATCCCATCCCATCCCATTCCAGGGACACCATCCCAGGGATACCATACCATCCCATCCCATCCCATCGCAGGGATCCCATCCCATCCCATCCCGTCCCATCCCATCCCATCCCACCCCTTCCCATCCCATCCCATCCCAGCGATCTCATCCCAGGGATTCCATCCCATCCCAGGTATCCCATCCCAACCAATCCCAACCCAGGGATCCCATCCCATCCCATCCCATCCCATCTCATCCCATCCCATCCCATGTATCCCATCCCATCTCATCCCGCGGATCCCATGCCATGGCATCCCATCCCATCCCATTCCATCCCATCCCATCCCAGGGATCCCATCCCATCCCATCCAAAACCATCCCATCCAAACCCATCCCATCCCATCCCATCCCATCCCATCCCATCCCATCCCATCCCATCCCATCCCATCCCATCCCATTGTAGCCCATCCCATCCCTTCGCACCCCATCCCATCCCATCCCGTCCCATCACATCCCATCCCAGATATCCCATCCCAGGGATCCCATCCCATCCCAGGGATCCCATCCCAGGGATCCCATCCCAGGGATCCCATCCCATCCCATCCCATCCCATCCCAGGGATCCCATACCAGGGATCCCATCCCGTCCCCGGGTCCCCATACCAGGGATTGCATCCCATCCCAACCCATCCCATCCCATGGATACCATCCTATCCCAGAGATCCCATCCCAGGGATCCCATCCCATACCATCCCAGGGATCGCATCCCATCCCAACCAATCCCATCCCACCCCATCCCATCCCATTCCATCCCATCCCATCCCATCCCATCCGATCCCAACCCATGCCATCCCAGGGATCCCATCCCATGCCATCCCAGGGATCCCATCCCATTCCAGGGATCCCATCCCAGCCCAGGGATCCCATCCCAGGGATCGCATCCCATCTCAGGGATCCCATTCCATCCCATCCAAGGATACCATCCCATCCCATCCCATGCCATCCCATCCCATCCCAGGTATCCCATCCCATCCCATCCAATCCCATCCCATCCCATCCCTGGGATCCCATCCCAGGGATCCCATTCTTGGGATCCCATCCCATCCCATCCCGTCCCGCACCATCCCATCCCATCCCATCCCATCCCATCCCATCCCATCCCATCCCATCCAAGAGATCCCATCCCAACACATGCCATCCCATCCAATCCCATCCCATCCCATGACATTCCATCCCATCCCATCCCATCCCATCCCATTCCATCCCATCCCATCCCATCCCAGAGATCCCATCCCATACGAGGGATCACAATCCAGGGATCGCATCCCGGGGATCCCATCTCATCCCATCCCAGGGATCCAATCCCATCCCATCTCATCCCAGGAATCCCATAACATCCCATCCCAGGGTTCCCAACCCATCCCAACACATGCCATCCCATCCAATCCCATCCCATCCCATGACATCCCATCCCATCCCATCCCATCCCATCCCATCCCATCCCATCCCATCCCATCCCATCCCAGGGATCCCATCCCGGAGTTCCCATCTCATCCCAGGGATCCAATCCCAGCGATCCTAACCCATCGCATCCCATCCCATCCCATCCCATCAAATCCCATCCCATCCCATCCTATCCCATCCCATCCCATCCCATCCCATCCCATCCCATCCCATCCCATCCCATCCCAGGGATCCCATCCCATCCCAGGGATTCCATTCCATCCCATCCCATCCCAAGGATCCCATCCCATTCCAACCCATCCCATCCCACCCCATCCCATCCCATTCCATCCCATCCCATCCCATTCCAGGGATCCCATCCCATCCCAGGGATCCCATCCCATCCCATCCTATCCCATCCCATCCCATGCCATCCCATCCCATCCCATCCCGTCCCAGTGATCCAATCCCATCCCAGGGATTCCATCCCAGGGATCCCATCTCATCCCATGGATCCCATCCCAGGGATCCCATCCCAGGGATCCCATCCCATCCTAGAGATCCCATCCCATCCCATCCCAGGGATCCCATCCAATCACATCCCATCCCATCCCATCACATCCCATCCCATCCCATCCCATCCTAGGGATCCCACACCAGGGATCCCATCCCATCCCAGTGAACCAATCCTAGCCATCCTATCCCATCCCAGGGATCCCATCTCATCCCATCCTATCCCATCCCATCCCATTGTAGCCCATCCCATCCCATCCTATCCAATCCCATCCCATCCCATCCCACGGATCCCATCCCATCCAAACCCATCCCATCCCATCCTACCCCATCCCATCCCATCCTATCCCATCCCATCCCATCCCATCCCATCCCGTCCCATCACATCCCATCCCAGATATCCCATCCCAGGGATCCCATCCCATCCCAGGGATCCCATCCCATCCCATCCCATCCCATCCAATCCCATCCCATCCCATCCCATGCCATACCAGGGATCCCATACCAGGGATCCCATCCCAACCAATCCCAACCCAGGGATCCCATCCCATCCCATCCAATCCCAGGGATCCCATCCCATCCCAACCCATCCCATCCCATCTCACCCCATCCCATCCCAGGGATCCCATCCCATCCCATCCCATCCCAGGGATCCCATCCCATCCCAGGGATCCCATCCCAGAGATCCTCTCCCATCCCATCCCATTTCTGGGATCCCATCCCATGGAACCCATCCCATCCCAGGGATCCAATCCCATCCCATCTCATCCCAGGGATCCCATCCCATCGCAGGGATCCCATGCCGTACCATCCCAGGGATCCCATCCCACCCCATCCCATCCCATCCAATCCCATCCCATCCCATCCCATCCCATCCCATCCCATCCCATCCCATCCCATCCCATTCCATTCCATCCCATCCCATCCTAGGGACACTATCCCAGCTATACCATACCATCCCATCCCATCGCAGGGATCCCATCCCATCCCATCCCGTCCCATCCCATCCCACCCCATCCCATCCCATCCCATCCCATCCCATCCCATCCCATCCCATCCCATCCCATCCCAAGGATCTCATCCCAGGGATTCCAGCCCATCCCAGGTATCCCATCCCAACCAATCCCAACCCAGGGATCCCATCCCATCCCATCCCATCCCAACCAATCCCAACCCAGGGATCCCATCCCATCCCATCCCATCCCATCTCATCCCGCGGATCCCATGCCATGGCAACCCATCCCATCCCATCCCATCCCATCCCATCCCATCCCATCCCAGGGATCCCGTCCCATCCAAACCCATCCCATCCCATCCTACCCCATCCCATCCCATCCTATCACATCCCATCCCCTCCCATCCCATCCTAGGGATCCCATACCAGGTATCCCATCCCATCCCATTCCGTACCATCCCAGGGATCCCATTTCATCCCATCCCATCCCATCGATCCCCTCCCATCCCAACCCATTGTAGCCAATCTCATCCCATCCTACCCCATCCCATCCCATCCAATCCCATCCCATCCCATCCCATCCCATCCCATTCCAGGGACACCATCCCAGGGATACCATACCATCCCATCCCATCCCATCGCAGGGATCCCATCCCATCCCATCCCGTCCCATCCCATCCCATCCCACCCCTTCCCATCCCATCCCATCCCATCCCATCCCAGCGATCTCATCCCAGGGATTCCATCCCATCCCAGGTATCCCATCCCAACCAATCCCAACCCAGGGATCCCATCCCATCCCATCCCATCTCATCCCATCCCATCCCAGGGATCCCATCCCATGTATCCCATCCCATCTCATCCCGCGGATCCCATGCCATGGCATCCCATCCCATCCCATTCCATCCCATCCCATCCCAGGGATCCCATCCCATCCCATCCAAAACCATCCCATCCAAACCCATCCCATCCCATCCCATCCCATCCCATCCCATCCCATCCCATCCCATCCCATCCCATCCCATCCCATCCCATCCCATTGTAGCCCATCCCATCCCTTCGCACCCCATCCCATCCCGTCCCATCACATCCCATCCCAGATATCCCATCCCAGGGATCCCATCCCATCCCAGGGATCCCATCCCAGGGATCCCATCCCAGGGATCCCATCCCATCCCATCCCATCCCATCCCAGGGATCCCATACCAGGGATCCCATCCCGTCCCCGGGTCCCCATCCCAGGGATTGCATCCCATCCCAACCCATCCCATCCCATGGATACCATCCTATCCCAGAGATCCCATCCCAGGGATCCCATCCCATACCATCCCAGGGATCGCATCCCATCCCAACCAATCCCATCCCACCCCATCCCATCCCATTCCATCCCATCCCATCCCATCCGATCCCAACCCATGCCATCCCAGGGATCCCATCCCATGCCATCCCAGGGATCCCATCCCATCCCAGGGATCCCATCCCATACCTTCCCATCCCATCACATCCCCTCCCATCCCATCTCTGAGATCCCATCCCATCCCAACCCATCCCATCCCATCCCATCCCATCCCAACCCATCCCACCCCATCCCATCCCATCCCATCCCATCCCATTCCATCCCATCCCAGGGATCCCATCCCTGGGATCCCATCCCTTCCCAGGCATCCCATCCCATACGAGGGATCACAATCCAGGGATCCCATCCCTGGGATCCCATCTCATCCCATCCCAGGGATCCAATCCCATCCCATCTCATCCCAGGGATCCCATAACATCCCATCCCATGTTTCCCAACCCATCCCATCCAATCCCATCCCATCCCAGGGATCGCATCCCATCTCAGGGATCCCATTCCATCCCATCCAATCCCAGGGATCCCATCCCATCCCATCCCATCTCACCCCATCCTATCCCAGGGATCCCATCCCATCCCACGAATCCCATCCCATCCCATGCCAGGCATCCCATCCCATCCCCTCCGCTCCCATCCCATCCGATCCCATCCCATGCAATCACATCCGATCCCATCCCTTGTATCCCATCCCAGGGATCCCATCCCATTCCAGGGATCCCATCCCAGCCCAGGGATCCCATCCCAGGGATCGCATCCCATCTCAGGGATCCCATCCCATCCCAGGGATCCCATCCCAGAGATCCTCTCCCATCCCATCCCATTCCTGGGATCCCATCCCATGGAACCCATCCCATCCCAGGGATCCAATCCCATCCCATCTCATCCCAGGGATCCCATCCCATCGCAGGGATCCCATGCCGTACCATCCCAGGGATCCCATTCCATCCCATCCCATCCCATCGATCCCCTCCCATCCCAACCCATTGTAGCCAATCTCATCCCATCCTACCCCATCCCATCCCATCCAATCCCATCCCATCCCATCCCATCCCATCCCATTCCAGGGACACCATCCCAGGGATACCATACCATCCCATCCCATCCCATCGCAGGGATCCCATCCCATCCCATCCCATCCCGTCCCATCCCACCCCTTCCCATCCCATCCCATCCCATCCCATCCCAGCGATCTCATCCCAGGGATTCCATCCCATCCCAGGTATCCCATCCCAACCAATCCCAACCCAGGGATCCCATCCCATCCCATCCCATCTCATCCCATCCCATCCCAGGGATCCCATCCCATGTATCCCATCCCATCTCATCCCGCGGATCCCATGCCATGGCATCCCATCCCATCCCATTCCATCCCATCCCATCCCAGGGATCCCATCCCATCCCATCCAAAACCATCCCATCCAAACCCATCCCATCCCATCCCATCCCATCCCATCCCATCCCATTGTAGCCCATCCCATCCCTTCGCACCCCATCCCATCCCATCCCGTCCCATCACATCCCATCCCAGATATCCCATCCCAGGGATCCCATCCCATCCCAGGGATCCCATCCCAGGGATCCCATCCCAGGGATCCCATCCCATCCCATCCCATCCCATCCCATCCCAGGGATCCCATACCAGGGATCCCATCCCGTCCCCGGGTCCCCATCCCAGGGATTGCATCCCATCCCAACCCATCCCATCCCATGGATACCATCCTATCCCAGAGATCCCATCCCAGGGATCCCATCCCATACCATCCCAGGGATCGCGTCCCATCCCAACCAATCCCATCCCACCCCATCCCATCCCATTCCATCCCATCCCATCCCATCCCATCCGATCCCAACCCATGCCATCCCAGGGATCCCATCCCATGCCATCCCAGGGATCCCATCCCATCCCAGGGATCCCATCCCATACCTTCCCATCCCATCACATCCCCTCCCATCCCATCTCTGAGATCCCATCCCATCCCAGCCCATCCCATCCCATCCCAACCCATCCCACCCCATCCCATCCCATCCCAGGGATCCCATCCCAGAGATCCCATCCCTTCCCAGGCATCCCATCCCATACGAGGGATCACAATCCAGGGATCCCATCCCTGGGATCCCATCTCATCCCATCCCAGGGATCCAATCCCATCCCATCTCATCCCAGGGATCCCATAACATCCCATCCCATGTTTCCCAACCCATCCCATCCAATCCCATCCCATCCCAGGGATCGCATCCCATCTCAGGGATCCCATTCCATCCCATCCAATCCCAGGGATCCCATCCCATCCCATCCCATCTCACCCCATCCTATCCCAGGGATCCCATCCCATCCCACGAATCCCATCCCATCCCATGCCAGGCATCCCATCCCATCCCCTCCGCTCCCATCCCATCCGATCCCATCCCATGCAATCACATCCGATCCCATCCCTTGTATCCCATCCCAGGGATCCCATCCCATTCCAGGGATCCCATCCCAGCCCAGGGATCCCATCCCAGGGATCGCATCCCATCTCAGGGATCCCATTCCATCCCATCCAAGGATACCATCCCATCCCATGCCATCCCATCCCATCCCAGGTATCCCATCCCATCCCATCCAATCCCATCCCATCCCATCCCTGGGATCCCATCCCAGGGATCCCATTCTTGGGATCCCATCCCATCAGAGGGATCCCATCCCATCCCATCCCGTCCCGCACCATCCCATCCCATCCCATCCCATCCCATCCCATCCCATCCAAGAGATCCCATCCCATCCCAACACATCCCATCCAATCCCATCCCATCCCATTCCATCCCATCTCATCCCATGAATCCCATAACATCCCATCCCAGGGTTCCCAACCCATCCCAACACATGCCATCCCATCCAATCCCATCCCATCCCATGACATTCCATCCCATCCCATCCCATCCCATCCCATCCCATCCCATCCCATCCCAGGGATCCCATCCCGGAGTTCCCATCTCATCCCAGGGATCCAATCTTAACGATCCTATCCCATCCCATCCCATCCCATCAAATCCCATCCCATCCTATCCCATCCCATCCCATCCAATCCCATCCCATCCTATCCCATCCCATGCCATCCCATCCCATCCCAGGTATCCCATCCCATCCAATCCCATCCCATCCCATCCCTGGGATCCCATCCCAGGGATCCCATTCTTGGGATCCCATCCCATCCCATCCCGTCCCGCACCATCCCATCCCATCCCATCCCATCCCATCCCATCCCATCCAAGAGATCCCATCCCAACACATGCCATCCCATCCAATCCCATCCCATCCCATGACATTCCATCCCATCCCATCCCATCCCATCCCATCCCATCCCATCCCATCCCATCCCAGGGATCCCATCCCGGAGTTCCCATCTCATCCCAGGGATCCAATCTTAACGATCCTATCCCATCCCATCCCATCCCAGGGATCCCATCCCAGAGATCCCATCCCTTCCCAGGCATCCCATCCCATACGAGGGATCACAATCCAGGGATCCCATCCCTGGGATCCCATCTCATCCCATCCCAGGGATCCAATCCCATCCCATCTCATCCCAGGGATCCCATAACATCCCATCCCATGTTTCCCAACCCATCCCATCCAATCCCATCCCATCCCAGGGATCGCATCCCATCTCAGGGATCCCATTCCATCCCATCCAATCCCAGGGATCCCATCCCATCCCATCCCATCTCACCCCATCCTATCCCAGGGATCCCATCCCATCCCACGAATCCCATCCCATCCCATGCCAGGCATCCCATCCCATCCCCTCCGCTCCCATCCCATCCGATCCCATCCCATGCAATCACATCCGATCCCATCCCTTGTATCCCATCCCAGGGATCCCATCCCATTCCAGGGATCCCATCCCAGCCCAGGGATCCCATCCCAGGGATCGCATCCCATCTCAGGGATCCCATTCCATCCCATCCAAGGATACCATCCCATCCCATGCCATCCCATCCCATCCCAGGTATCCCATCCCATCCCATCCAATCCCATCCCATCCCATCCCTGGGATCCCATCCCAGGGATCCCATTCTTGGGATCCCATCCCATCAGAGGGATCCCATCCCATCCCATCCCGTCCCGCACCATCCCATCCCATCCCATCCCATCCCATCCCATCCCATCCCATCCAAGAGATCCCATCCCATCCCAACACATCCCATCCAATCCCATCCCATCCCATTCCATCCCATCTCATCCCATGAATCCCATAACATCCCATCCCAGGGTTCCCAACCCATCCCAACACATGCCATCCCATCCAATCCCATCCCATCCCATGACATTCCATCCCATCCCATCCCATCCCATCCCATCCCATCCCATCCCATCCCAGGGATCCCATCCCGGAGTTCCCATCTCATCCCAGGGATCCAATCTTAACGATCCTATCCCATCCCATCCCATCCCATCAAATCCCATCCCATCCCATCCTATCCCATCCCATCCCATCCAATCCCATCCCATCCTATCCCATCCCATGCCATCCCATCCCATCCCAGGTATCCCATCCCATCCAATCCCATCCCATCCCATCCCTGGGATCCCATCCCAGGGATCCCATTCTTGGGATCCCATCCCATCCCATCCCGTCCCGCACCATCCCATCCCATCCCATCCCATCCCATCCCATCCCATCCAAGAGATCCCATCCCAACACATGCCATCCCATCCAATCCCATCCCATCCCATTCCATCCCATCTCATCCCATGAATCCCAT
Organism: Sturnus vulgaris; assembly: GCF_052056855.1. NCBI lineage: Eukaryota > Metazoa > Chordata > Aves > Passeriformes > Sturnidae > Sturnus > Sturnus vulgaris. Next base: position 3,060,895 of record NC_142282.1, on the reverse strand, counting down.
AACATCCCATCCCAGGGTTCCCAACCCATCCCAACACATGCCATCCCATCCAATCCCATCCCATCCCATGACATTCCATCCCATCCCATCCCATCCCATCCCATCCCATCCCATCCCATCCCAGGGATCCCATCCCGGAGTTCCCATCTCATCCCAGGGATCCAATCTTAACGATCCTATCCCATCCCATCCCATCCCATCAAATCCCATCCCATCCCATCCTATCCCATCCCATCCCATCCAATCCCATCCCATCCTATCCCATCCCATGCCATCCCATCCCATCCCAGGTATCCCATCCCATCCAATCCCATCCCATCCCATCCCTGGGATCCCATCCCAGGGATCCCATTCTTGGGATCCCATCCCATCCCATCCCGTCCCGCACCATCCCATCCCATCCCATCCCATCCCATCCCATCCCATCCCATCCAAGAGATCCCATCCCAACACATGCCATCCCATCCAATCCCATCCCATCCCATGACATTCCATCCCATCCCATCCCATCCCATCCCATCCCATTCCATCCCATCCCATCCCATCCCAGAGATCCCATCCCATACGAGGGATCACAATCCAGGGATCGCATCCCGGGGATCCCATCTCATCCCATCCCAGGGATCCAATCCCATCCCATCTCATCCCAGGAATCCCATAACATCCCATCCCAGGGTTCCCAACCCATCCCAACACATGCCATCCCATCCAATCCCATCCCATCCCATGACATCCCATCCCATCCCATCCCATCCCATCCCATCCCATCCCATCCCATCCCATCCCATCCCAGGGATCCCATCCCGGAGTTCCCATCTCATCCCAGGGATCCAATCCCAGCGATCCTATCCCATCGCATCCCATCCCATCCCATCCCATCAAATCCCATCCCATCCCATCCTATCCCATCCCATCCCATCCCATCCCATCCCATCCCATCCCATCCCATCCCATCCCAGGGATCCCATCCCATCCCAGGGATTCCATTCCATCCCATCCCATCCCAAGGATCCCATCCCATTCCAACCCATCCCATCCCACCCCATCCCATCCCATTCCATCCCATCCCATCCCATTCCAGGGATCCCATCCCATCCCAGGGATCCCATCCCATCCCATCCTATCCCATCCCATCCCATGCCATCCCATCCCATCCCATCCCATCCCATCCCATCCCATCCCATCCCATCCCATCCCATCCCATCCCATCCCATCCCATCCCATCCCATTGTAGCCCATCCCATCCCTTCGCACCCCATCCCATCCCATCCCGTCCCATCACATCCCATCCCAGATATCCCATCCCAGGGATCCCATCCCATCCCAGGGATCCCATCCCAGGGATCCCATCCCAGGGATCCCATCCCATCCCATCCCATCCCATCCCAGGGATCCCATACCAGGGATCCCATCCCGTCCCCGGGTCCCCATCCCAGGGATTGCATCCCATCCCAACCCATCCCATCCCATGGATACCATCCTATCCCAGAGATCCCATCCCAGGGATCCCATCCCATACCATCCCAGGGATCGCATCCCATCCCAACCAATCCCATCCCACCCCATCCCATCCCATTCCATCCCATCCCATCCCATCCGATCCCAACCCATGCCATCCCAGGGATCCCATCCCATGCCATCCCAGGGATCCCATCCCATCCCAGGGATCCCATCCCATACCTTCCCATCCCATCACATCCCCTCCCATCCCATCTCTGAGATCCCATCCCATCCCAACCCATCCCATCCCATCCCATCCCAACCCATCCCACCCCATCCCATCCCATCCCATCCCATCCCATCCCATTCCATCCCATCCCAGGGATCCCATCCCTGGGATCCCATCCCTTCCCAGGCATCCCATCCCATACGAGGGATCACAATCCAGGGATCCCATCCCTGGGATCCCATCTCATCCCATCCCAGGGATCCAATCCCATCCCATCTCATCCCAGGGATCCCATAACATCCCATCCCATGTTTCCCAACCCATCCCATCCAATCCCATCCCATCCCAGGGATCGCATCCCATCTCAGGGATCCCATTCCATCCCATCCAATCCCAGGGATCCCATCCCATCCCATCCCATCTCACCCCATCCTATCCCAGGGATCCCATCCCATCCCACGAATCCCATCCCATCCCATGCCAGGCATCCCATCCCATCCCCTCCGCTCCCATCCCATCCGATCCCATCCCATCCCATCCCAACCCATCCCACCCCATCCCATCCCATCCCCTCCGCTCCCATCCCATCCGATCCCATCCCATCCCATCCCAACCCATCCCACCCCATCCCATCCCATCCCATCCCATCCCATCCCATTCCATCCCATCCCAGGGATCCCATCCCTGGGATCCCATCCCTTCCCAGGCATCCCATCCCATACGAGGGATCACAATCCAGGGATCCCATCCCTGGGATCCCATCTCATCCCATCCCAGGGATCCAATCCCATCCCATCTCATCCCAGGGATCCCATAACATCCCATCCCATGTTTCCCAACCCATCCCATCCAATCCCATCCCATCCCAGGGATGGCATCCCATCTCAGGGATCCCATTCCATCCCATCCAATCCCAGGGATCCCATCCCATCCCATCCCATCTCACCCCATCCTATCCCAGGGATCCCATCCCATCCCACGAATCCCATCCCATCCCATGCCAGGCATCCCATCCCATCCCCTCCGCTCCCATCCCATCCGATCCCATCCCATGCAATCACATCCGATCCCATCCCTTGTATCCCATCCCAGGGATCCCATCCCATTCCAGGGATCCCATCCCAGCCCAGGGATCCCATCCCAGGGATCGCATCCCATCTCAGGGATCCCATCCCATCCCAGGGATCCCATCCCAGAGATCCTCTCCCATCCCATCCCATTCCTGGGATCCCATCCCATGGAACCCATCCCATCCCAGGGATCCAATCCCATCCCATCTCATCCCAGGGATCCCATCCCATCGCAGGGATCCCATGCCGTACCATCCCAGGGATCCCATTCCATCCCATCCCATCCCATCCCATCGATCCCATCCCATCCCAACCCATTGTAGCCAATCCCATCCCATCCCACCCCATCCCATCCCATCCAATCCCATCCCATCCCATCCCATCCCATCCCATTCCATCCCATCCCATCCTAGGGACACTATCCCAGCTATACCATACCATCCCATCGCAGGGATCCCATCCCATCCCATCCCGTCCCATCCCATCCCACCCCATCCCATCCCATCCCATCCCATCCCATCCCATCCCATCCCATCCCATCCCATCCCATCCCAAGGATCTCATCCCAGGGATTCCAGCCCATCCCAGGTATCCCATCCCAACCAATCCCAACCCAGGGATCCCATCCCATCCCATCCCATCCCAACCAATCCCAACCCAGGGATCCCATCCCATCCCATCCCATCCCATCTCATCCCATCCCATCCCAGGGATCCCATCCCATCCCACGTATCCCATCCCATCTCATCCCGCGGATCCCATGCCATGGCAACCCATCCCATCCCATCCCATCCCATCCCAGGGATCCCGTCCCATCCAAACCCATCCCATCCCATCCTACCCCATCCCATCCCATCCTATCACATCCCATCCCCTCCCATCCCATCCTAGGGATCCCATACCAGGTATCCCATCCCATCCCATTCCGTACCTTCCCAGGGATCCCATTTCATCCCATCCCATCCCATCGATCCCCTCCCATCCCAACCCATTGTAGCCAATCTCATCCCATCCTACCCCATCCCATCCCATCCAATCCCATCCCATCCCATCCCATCCCATCCCATTCCAGGGACACCATCCCAGGGATACCATACCATCCCATCCCATCCCATCGCAGGGATCCCATCCCATCCCATCCCGTCCCATCCCATCCCATCCCACCCCTTCCCATCCCATCCCATCCCAGCGATCTCATCCCAGGGATTCCATCCCATCCCAGGTATCCCATCCCAACCAATCCCAACCCAGGGATCCCATCCCATCCCATCCCATCCCATCTCATCCCATCCCATCCCATGTATCCCATCCCATCTCATCCCGCGGATCCCATGCCATGGCATCCCATCCCATCCCATTCCATCCCATCCCATCCCAGGGATCCCATCCCATCCCATCCAAAACCATCCCATCCAAACCCATCCCATCCCATCCCATCCCATCCCATCCCATCCCATCCCATCCCATCCCATTGTAGCCCATCCCATCCCTTCGCACCCCATCCCATCCCATCCCGTCCCATCACATCCCATCCCAGATATCCCATCCCAGGGATCCCATCCCATCCCAGGGATCCCATCCCAGGGATCCCATCCCAGGGATCCCATCCCATCCCATCCCAGGGATCCCATACCAGGGATCCCATCCCGTCCCCGGGTCCCCATCCCAGGGATTGCATCCCATCCCAACCCATCCCATCCCATGGATACCATCCTATCCCAGAGATCCCATCCCAGGGATCCCATCCCATACCATCCCAGGGATCGCATCCCATCCCAACCAATCCCATCCCACCCCATCCCATCCCATTCCATCCCATCCCATCCCATCCCATCCGATCCCAACCCATGCCATCCCAGGGATCCCATCCCATGCCATCCCAGGGATCCCATCCCATTCCAGGGATCCCATCCCAGCCCAGGGATCCCATCCCAGGGATCGCATCCCATCTCAGGGATCCCCTTCCATCCCATCCAAGGGTACCATCCCATCCCATCCCATGCCATCCCATCCCATCCCATTCCATCCCATCCCATCCTAGGGACACTATCCCAGCTATACCATACCATCCCATCCCATCGCAGGGATCCCATCCCATCCCATCCCGTCCCATCCCATCCCACCCCATCCCATCCCATCCCATCCCATCCCATCCCATCCCATCCCATCCCATCCCATCCCATCCCAAGGATCTCATCCCAGGGATTCCAGCCCATCCCAGGTATCCCATCCCAACCAATCCCAACCCAGGGATCCCATCCCATCCCATCCCATCCCAACCAATCCCAACCCAGGGATCCCATCCCATCCCATCCCATCCCATCCCATCTCATCCCATCCCATCCCAGGGATCCCATCCCATCCCACGTATCCCATCCCATCTCATCCCGCGGATCCCATGCCATGGCAACCCATCCCATCCCATCCCATCCCAGGGATCCCGTCCCATCCAAACCCATCCCATCCCATCCTACCCCATCCCATCCCATCCTATCACATCCCATCCCCTCCCATCCCATCCTAGGGATCCCATACCAGGTATCCCATCCCATCCCATCCCATTCCGTACCATCCCAGGGATCCCATTTCATCCCATCCCATCCCATCGATCCCCTCCCATCCCAACCCATTGTAGCCAATCTCATCCCATCCTACCCCATCCCATCCCATCCAATCCCATCCCATCCCATCCCATCCCATCCCATCCCATCCCATCCCATCCCATCCCATTCCAGGGACACCATCCCAGGGATACCATACCATCCCATCCCATCCCATCGCAGAGATTCCATCCCATCCCATCCCGTCCCATCCCATCCCATCCCACCCCTTCCCATCCCATCCCATCCCAGCGATCTCATCCCAGGGATTCCATCCCATCCCAGGTATCCCATCCCAACCAATCCCAACCCAGGGATCCCATCCCATCCCATCCCATCCCATCCCATCTCATCCCATCCCATCCCAGGGATCCCATCCCATGTATCCCATCCCATCTCATCCCGCGGATCCCATGCCATGGCATCCCATCCCATCCCATTCCATCCCATCCCAACCCAGGGATCCCATCCCATCCCATCCAAAACCATCCCATCCAAACCCATCCCATCCCATCCCATCCCATCCCATCCCATCCCATCCCATCCCATTGTAGCCCATCCCATCCCTTCGCACCCCATCCCATCCCATCCCGTCCCATCACATCCCATCCCAGATATCCCATCCCAGGGATCCCATCCCATCCCAGGGATCCCATCCCAGGGATCCCATCCCAGGGATCCCATCCCATCCCATCCCATCCCATCCCAGGGATCCCATACCAGGGATCCCATCCCGTCCCCGGGTCCCCATCCCAGGGATTGCATCCCATCCCAACCCATCCCATCCCATGGATACCATCCTATCCCAGAGATCCCATCCCAGGGATCCCATCCCATACCATCCCAGGGATCGCATCCCATCCCAACCAATCCCATCCCACCCCATCCCATCCCATTCCATCCCATCCCATCCCATCCCATCCGATCCCAACCCATGCCATCCCAGGGATCCCATCCCATGCCATCCCAGGGATCCCATCCCATCCCAGGGATCCCATCCCATACCTTCCCATCCCATCACATCCCCTCCCATCCCATCTCTGAGATCCCATCCCATCCCAACCCATCCCATCCCATCCCATCCCAACCCATCCCACCCCATCCCATCCCATCCCATCCCATCCCATTCCATCCCATCCCAGGGATCCCATCCCTGGGATCCCATCCCTTCCCAGGCATCCCATCCCATACGAGGGATCACAATCCAGGGATCCCATCCCTGGGATCCCATCTCATCCCATCCCAGGGATCCAATCCCATCCCATCTCATCCCAGGGATCCCATAACATCCCATCCCATGTTTCCCAACCCATCCCATCCAATCCCATCCCATCCCAGGGATCGCATCCCATCTCAGGGATCCCATTCCATCCCATCCAATCCCAGGGATCCCATCCCATCCCATCTCACCCCATCCTATCCCAGGGATCCCATCCCATCCCACGAATCCCATCCCATCCCATGCCAGGCATCCCATCCCATCCCCTCCGCTCCCATCCCATCCGATCCCATCCCATCCCATCCCAACCCATCCCACCCCATCCCATCCCATCCCATCCCCTCCGCTCCCATCCCATCCGATCCCATCCCATCCCATCCCAACCCATCCCACCCCATCCCATCCCATCCCATCCCATCCCATTCCATCCCATCCCAGGGATCCCATCCCTGGGATCCCATCCCTTCCCAGGCATCCCATCCCATACGAGGGATCACAATCCAGGGATCCCATCCCTGGGATCCCATCTCATCCCATCCCAGGGATCCAATCCCATCCCATCTCATCCCAGGGATCCCATAACATCCCATCCCATGTTTCCCAACCCATCCCATCCAATCCCATCCCATCCCAGGGATCGCATCCCATCTCAGGGATCCCATTCCATCCCATCCAATCCCAGGGATCCCATCCCATCCCATCCCATCTCACCCCATCCTATCCCAGGGATCCCATCCCATCCCACGAATCCCATCCCATCCCATGCCAGGCATCCCATCCCATCCCCTCCGCTCCCATCCCATCCGATCCCATCCCATGCAATCACATCCGATCCCATCCCTTGTATCCCATCCCAGGGATCCCATCCCATTCCAGGGATCCCATCCCAGCCCAGGGATCCCATCCCAGGGATCGCATCCCATCTCAGGGATCCCATCCCATCCCAGGGATCCCATCCCAGAGATCCTCTCCCATCCCATCCCATTCCTGGGATCCCATCCCATGGAACCCATCCCATCCCAGGGATCCAATCCCATCCCATCTCATCCCAGGGATCCCATCCCATCGCAGGGATCCCATGCCGTACCATCCCAGGGATCCCATTCCATCCCATCCCATCCCATCCCATCGATCCCATCCCATCCCAACCCATTGTAGCCAATCCCATCCCATCCCACCCCATCCCATCCCATCCAATCCCATCCCATCCCATCCCATCCCATTCCATCCCATCCCATCCTAGGGACACTATCCCAGCTATACCATACCATCCCATCGCAGGGATCCCATCCCATCCCATCCCGTCCCATCCCATCCCACCCCGTCCCATCCCATCCCATCCCATCCCATCCCATCCCATCCCATCCCATCCCATCCCAAGGATCTCATCCCAGGGATTCCAGCCCATCCCAGGTATCCCATCCCAACCAATCCCAACCCAGGGATCCCATCCCATCCCATCCCATCCCAACCAATCCCAACCCAGGGATCCCATCCCATCCCATCCCATCCCATCTCATCCCATCCCATCCCAGGGATCCCATCCCATCCCACGTATCCCATCCCATCTCATCCCGCGGATCCCATGCCATGGCAACCCATCCCATCCCATCCCATCCCATCCCAGGGATCCCGTCCCATCCAAACCCATCCCATCCCATCCTACCCCATCCCATCCCATCCTATCACATCCCATCCCCTCCCATCCCATCCTAGGGATCCCATACCAGGTATCCCATCCCATCCCATTCCGTACCTTCCCAGGGATCCCATTTCATCCCATCCCATCCCATCGATCCCCTCCCATCCCAACCCATTGTAGCCAATCTCATCCCATCCTACCCCATCCCATCCCATCCAATCCCATCCCATCCCATCCCATCCCATCCCATTCCAGGGACACCATCCCAGGGATACCATACCATCCCATCCCATCCCATCGCAGGGATCCCATCCCATCCCATCCCGTCCCATCCCATCCCATCCCACCCCTTCCCATCCCATCCCATCCCAGCGATCTCATCCCAGGGATTCCATCCCATCCCAGGTATCCCATCCCAACCAATCCCAACCCAGGGATCCCATCCCATCCCATCCCATCCCATCTCATCCCATCCCATCCCATGTATCCCATCCCATCTCATCCCGCGGATCCCATGCCATGGCATCCCATCCCATCCCATTCCATCCCATCCCATCCCAGGGATCCCATCCCATCCCATCCAAAACCATCCCATCCAAACCCATCCCATCCCATCCCATCCCATCCCATCCCATCCCATCCCATCCCATCCCATCCCATCCCATCCCATCCCATCCCATCCCATCCCATCCCATCCCATTGTAGCCCATCCCATCCCTTCGCACCCCATCCCATCCCATCCCGTCCCATCACATCCCATCCCAGATATCCCATCCCAGGGATCCCATCCCATCCCAGGGATCCCATCCCAGGGATCCCATCCCAGGGATCCCATCCCATCCCATCCCATCCCATCCCATCCCAGGGATCCCATACCAGGGATCCCATCCCGTCCCCGGGTCCCCATCCCAGGGATTGCATCCCATCCCAACCCATCCCATCCCATGGATACCATCCTATCCCAGAGATCCCATCCCAGGGATCCCATCCCATACCATCCCAGGGATCGCATCCCATCCCAACCAATCCCATCCCACCCCATCCCATCCCATTCCATCCCATCCCATCCCATCCCATCCGATCCCAACCCATGCCATCCCAGGGATCCCATCCCATGCCATCCCAGGGATCCCATCCCATTCCAGGGATCCCATCCCAGCCCAGGGATCCCATCCCAGGGATCGCATCCCATCTCAGGGATCCCATTCCATCCCATCCAAGGATACCATCCCATCCCATCCCATGCCATCCCATCCCATCCCAGGTATCCCATCCCATCCCATCCAATCCCATCCCATCCCATCCCTGGGATCCCATCCCAGGGATCCCATTCTTGGGATCCCATCCCATCCCATCCCGTCCCGCACCATCCCATCCCATCCCATCCCATCCCATCCCATCCCATCCAAGAGATCCCATCCCAACACATGCCATCCCATCCAATCCCATCCCATCCCATGACATTCCATCCCATCCCATCCCATCCCATCCCATCCCATTCCATCCCATCCCATCCCATCCCAGAGATCCCATCCCATACGAGGGATCACAATCCAGGGATCGCATCCCGGGGATCCCATCTCATCCCATCCCAGGGATCCAATCCCATCCCATCTCATCCCAGGAATCCCATAACATCCCATCCCAGGGTTCCCAACCCATCCCAACACATGCCATCCCATCCAATCCCATCCCATCCCATGACATCCCATCCCATCCCATCCCATCCCATCCCATCCCATCCCATCCCATCCCATCCCATCCCATCCCAGGGATCCCATCCCGGAGTTCCCATCTCATCCCAGGGATCCAATCCCAGCGATCCTAACCCATCGCATCCCATCCCATCCCATCCCATCAAATCCCATCCCATCCCATCCTATCCCATCCCATCCCATCCCATCCCATCCCATCCCATCCCATCCCAGGGATCCCATCCCATCCCAGGGATTCCATTCCATCCCATCCCATCCCAAGGATCCCATCCCATTCCAACCCATCCCATCCCACCCCATCCCATCCCATTCCATCCCATCCCATCCCATTCCAGGGATCCCATCCCATCCCAGGGATCCCATCCCATCCCATCCTATCCCATCCCATCCCATGCCATCCCATCCCATCCCATCCCGTCCCAGTGATCCAATCCCATCCCAGGGATTCCATCCCAGGGATCCCATCTCATCCCATGGATCCCATCCCAGGGATCCCATCCCAGGGATCCCATCCCATCCTAGAGATCCCATCCCATCCCATCCCAGGGATCCCATCCAATCACATCCCATCCCATCCCATCACATCCCATCCCATCCCATCCTAGGGATCCCACACCAGGGATCCCATCCCATCCCAGTGAACCAATCCTAGCCATCCTATCCCATCCCAGGGATCCCATCTCATCCCATCCTATCCCATCCCATCCCATTGTAGCCCATCCCATCCCATCCCATCCTATCCAATCCCATCCCATCCCATCCCACGGATCCCATCCCATCCAAACCCATCCCATCCCATCCTACCCCATCCCATCCCATCCTATCCCATCCCATCCCATCCCATCCCATCCCGTCCCATCACATCCCATCCCAGATATCCCATCCCAGGGATCCCATCCCATCCCAGGGATCCCATCCCATCCCATCCCATCCAATCCCATCCCATCCCATCCCATGCCATACCAGGGATCCCATACCAGGGATCCCATCCCAACCAATCCCAACCCAGGGATCCCATCCCATCCCATCCAATCCCAGGGATCCCATCCCATCCCAACCCATCCCATCCCATCTCACCCCATCCCATCCCAGGGATCCCATCCCATCCCATCCCATCCCAGGGATCCCATCCCATCCCAGGGATCCCATCCCAGAGATCCTCTCCCATCCCATCCCATTCCTGGGATCCCATCCCATGGAACCCATCCCATCCCAGGGATCCAATCCCATCCCATCTCATCCCAGGGATCCCATCCCATCGCAGGGATCCCATGCCGTACCATCCCAGGGATCCCATTCCATCCCATCCCATCCCATCCCATCGATCCCATCCCATCCCAACCCATTGTAGCCAATCCCATCCCATCCCACCCCATCCCATCCCATCCAATCCCATCCCATCCCATCCCATCCCATCCCATCCCATCCCATTCCATTCCATCCCATCCCATCCTAGGGACACTATCCCAGCTATACCATACCATCCCATCCCATCGCAGGGATCCCATCCCATCCCATCCCGTCCCATCCCATCCCACCCCATCCCATCCCATCCCATCCCATCCCATCCCATCCCATCCCATCCCAAGGATCTCATCCCAGGGATTCCAGCCCATCCCAGGTATCCCATCCCAACCAATCCCAACCCAGGGATCCCATCCCATCCCATCCCATCCCAACCAATCCCAACCCAGGGATCCCATCCCATCCCATCCCATCCCATCTCATCCCATCCCATCCCAGGGATCCCATCCCATCCCACGTATCCCATCCCATCTCATCCCGCGGATCCCATGCCATGGCAACCCATCCCATCCCATCCCATCCCATCCCAGGGATCCCGTCCCATCCAAACCCATCCCATCCCATCCTACCCCATCCCATCCCATCCTATCACATCCCATCCCCTCCCATCCCATCCTAGGGATCCCATACCAGGTATCCCATCCCATCCCATTCCGTACCATCCCAGGGATCCCATTTCATCCCATCCCATCCCATCGATCCCCTCCCATCCCAACCCATTGTAGCCAATCTCATCCCATCCTACCCCATCCCATCCCATCCAATCCCATCCCATCCCATCCCATCCCATTCCAGGGACACCATCCCAGGGATACCATACCATCCCATCCCATCGCAGGGATCCCATCCCATCCCATCCCGTCCCATCCCATCCCATCCCACCCCTTCCCATCCCATCCCATCCCAGCGATCTCATCCCAGGGATTCCATCCCATCCCAGGTATCCCATCCCAACCAATCCCAACCCAGGGATCCCATCCCATCCCATCCCATCTCATCCCATCCCATCCCAGGGATCCCATCCCATGTATCCCATCCCATCTCATCCCGCGGATCCCATGCCATGGCATCCCATCCCATCCCATTCCATCCCATCCCATCCCAGGGATCCCATCCCATCCCATCCAAAACCATCCCATCCAAACCCATCCCATCCCATCCCATCCCATCCCATCCCATCCCATCCCATCCCATCCCATCCCATCCCATCCCATCCCATCCCATTGTAGCCCATCCCATCCCTTCGCACCCCATCCCATCCCATCCCGTCCCATCACATCCCATCCCAGATATCCCATCCCAGGGATCCCATCCCATCCCAGGGATCCCATCCCAGGGATCCCATCCCAGGGATCCCATCCCATCCCATCCCATCCCATCCCAGGGATCCCATACCAGGGATCCCATCCCGTCCCCGGGTCCCCATCCCAGGGATTGCATCCCATCCCAACCCATCCCATCCCATGGATACCATCCTATCCCAGAGATCCCATCCCAGGGATCCCATCCCATACCATCCCAGGGATCGCATCCCATCCCAACCAATCCCATCCCACCCCATCCCATCCCATTCCATCCCATCCCATCCCATCCGATCCCAACCCATGCCATCCCAGGGATCCCATCCCATGCCATCCCAGGGATCCCATCCCATCCCAGGGATCCCATCCCATACCTTCCCATCCCATCACATCCCCTCCCATCCCATCCCATCCCATTCCAGGGACACCATCCCAGGGATACCATACCATCCCATCCCATCCCATCGCAGGGATCCCATCCCATCCCATCCCGTCCCATCCCACCCCTTCCCATCCCATCCCATCCCATCCCATCCCATCCCAGCGATCTCATCCCAGGGATTCCATCCCATCCCAGGTATCCCATCCCAACCAATCCCAACCCAGGGATCCCATCCCATCCCATCCCATCTCATCCCATCCCACCCCATCCCATCCCATCCCATCCCATCCCATTCCATCCCATCCCAGGGATCCCATCCCTGGGATCCCATCCCTTCCCAGGCATCCCATCCCATACGAGGGATCACAATCCAGGGATCCCATCCCTGGGATCCCATCTCATCCCATCCCAGGGATCCAATCCCATCCCATCTCATCCCAGGGATCCCATAACATCCCATCCCATGTTTCCCAACCCATCCCATCCAATCCCATCCCATCCCAGGGATCGCATCCCATCTCAGGGATCCCATTCCATCCCATCCAATCCCAGGGATCCCATCCCATCCCATCTCACCCCATCCTATCCCAGGGATCCCATCCCATCCCACGAATCCCATCCCATGCCAGGCATCCCATCCCATCCCCTCCGCTCCCATCCCATCCGATCCCATCCCATGCAATCACATCCGATCCCATCCCTTGTATCCCATCCCAGGGATCCCATCCCATTCCAGGGATCCCATCCCAGCCCAGGGATCCCATCTCAGGGATCGCATCCCATCTCAGGGATCCCATCCCATCCCAGGGATCCCATCCCAGAGATCCTCTCCCATCCCATCCCATTCCTGGGATCCCATCCCATGGAACCCATCCCATCCCAGGGATCCAATCCCATCCCATCTCATCCCAGGGATCCCATCCCATCGCAGGGATCCCATGCCGTACCATCCCAGGGATCCCATTCCATCCCATCCCATCCCATCGATCCCCTCCCATCCCAACCCATTGTAGCCAATCTCATCCCATCCTACCCCATCCCATCCCATCCAATCCCATCCCATCCCATCCCATCCCATTCCAGGGACACCATCCCAGGGATACCATACCATCCCATCCCATCCCATCGCAGGGATCCCATCCCATCCCATCCCGTCCCATCCCACCCCTTCCCATCCCATCCCATCCCATCCCATCCCAGCAATCTCATCCCAGGGATTCCATCCCATCCCAGGTATCCCATCCCAACCAATCCCAACCCAGGGATCCCATCCCATCCCATCCCATCTCATCCCATCCCACCCCATCCCATCCCATCCCATCCCATCCCATTCCATCCCATCCCAGGGATCCCATCCCTGGGATCCCATCCCTTCCCAGGCATCCCATCCCATACGAGGGATCACAATCCAGGGATCCCATCCCTGGGATCCCATCTCATCCCATCCCAGGGATCCAATCCCATCCCATCTCATCCCAGGGATCCCATAACATCCCATCCCATGTTTCCCAACCCATCCCATCCAATCCCATCCCATCCCAGGGATCGCATCCCATCTCAGGGATCCCATTCCATCCCATCCAATCCCAGGGATCCCATCCCATCCCATCTCACCCCATCCTATCCCAGGGATCCCATCCCATCCCACGAATCCCATCCCATGCCAGGCATCCCATCCCATCCCCTCCGCTCCCATCCCATCCGATCCCATCCCATGCAATCACATCCGATCCCATCCCTTGTATCCCATCCCAGGGATCCCATCCCATTCCAGGGATCCCATCCCAGCCCAGGGATCCCATCTCAGGGATCGCATCCCATCTCAGGGATCCCATCCCATCCCAGGGATCCCATCCCAGAGATCCTCTCCCATCCCATCCCATTCCTGGGATCCCATCCCATGGAACCCATCCCATCCCAGGGATCCAATCCCATCCCATCTCATCCCAGGGATCCCATCCCATCGCAGGGATCCCATGCCGTACCATCCCAGGGATCCCATTCCATCCCATCCCATCCCATCGATCCCCTCCCATCCCAACCCATTGTAGCCAATCTCATCCCATCCTACCCCATCCCATCCCATCCAATCCCATCCCATCCCATCCCATCCCATTCCAGGGACACCATCCCAGGGATACCATACCATCCCATCCCATCCCATCGCAGGGATCCCATCCCATCCCATCCCGTCCCATCCCACCCCTTCCCATCCCATCCCATCCCATCCCATCCCATCCCAGCGATCTCATCCCAGGGATTCCATCCCATCCCAGGTATCCCATCCCAACCAATCCCAACCCAGGGATCCCATCCCATCCCATCCCATCTCATCCCATCCCACCCCATCCCATCCCATCCCATCCCATCCCATCCCATCCCATTCCATCCCATCCCAGGGATCCCATCCCTGGGATCCCATCCCTTCCCAGGCATCCCATCCCATACGAGGGATCACAATCCAGGGATCCCATCCCTGGGATCCCATCTCATCCCATCCCAGGGATCCAATCCCATCCCATCTCATCCCAGGGATCCCATAACATCCCATCCCATGTTTCCCAACCCATCCCATCCAATCCCATCCCATCCCAGGGATCGCATCCCATCTCAGGGATCCCATTCCATCCCATCCAATCCCAGGGATCCCATCCCATCCCATCTCACCCCATCCTATCCCAGGGATCCCATCCCATCCCACGAATCCCATCCCATGCCAGGCATCCCATCCCATCCCCTCCGCTCCCATCCCATCCGATCCCATCCCATGCAATCACATCCGATCCCATCCCTTGTATCCCATCCCAGGGATCCCATCCCATTCCAGGGATCCCATCCCAGCCCAGGGATCCCATCTCAGGGATCGCATCCCATCTCAGGGATCCCATCCCATCCCAGGGATCCCATCCCAGAGATCCTCTCCCATCCCATCCCATTCCTGGGATCCCATCCCATGGAACCCATCCCATCCCAGGGATCCAATCCCATCCCATCTCATCCCAGGGATCCCATCCCATCGCAGGGATCCCATGCCGTACCATCCCAGGGATCCCATTCCATCCCATCCCATCCCATCGATCCCCTCCCATCCCAACCCATTGTAGCCAATCTCATCCCATCCTACCCCATCCCATCCCATCCAATCCCATCCCATCCCATCCCATCCCATTCCAGGGACACCATCCCAGGGATACCATACCATCCCATCCCATCCCATCGCAGGGATCCCATCCCATCCCATCCCGTCCCATCCCACCCCTTCCCATCCCATCCCATCCCATCCCATCCCATCCCATCCCATCCCAGCGATCTCATCCCAGGGATTCCATCCCATCCCAGGTATCCCATCCCAACCAATCCCAACCCAGGGATCCCATCCCATCCCATCCCATCTCATCCCATCCCACCCCATCCCATCCCATCCCATCCCATCCCATTCCATCCCATCCCAGGGATCCCATCCCTGGGATCCCATCCCTTCCCAGGCATCCCATCCCATACGAGGGATCACAATCCAGGGATCCCATCCCTGGGATCCCATCTCATCCCATCCCAGGGATCCAATCCCATCCCATCTCATCCCAGGGATCCCATAACATCCCATCCCATGTTTCCCAACCCATCCCATCCAATCCCATCCCATCCCAGGGATCGCATCCCATCTCAGGGATCCCATTCCATCCCATCCAATCCCAGGGATCCCATCCCATCCCATCTCACCCCATCCTATCCCAGGGATCCCATCCCATCCCACGAATCCCATCCCATGCCAGGCATCCCATCCCATCCCCTCCGCTCCCATCCCATCCGATCCCATCCCATGCAATCACATCCGATCCCATCCCTTGTATCCCATCCCAGGGATCCCATCCCATTCCAGGGATCCCATCCCAGCCCAGGGATCCCATCTCAGGGATCGCATCCCATCTCAGGGATCCCATCCCATCCCAGGGATCCCATCCCAGAGATCCTCTCCCATCCCATCCCATTCCTGGGATCCCATCCCATGGAACCCATCCCATCCCAGGGATCCAATCCCATCCCATCTCATCCCAGGGATCCCATCCCATCGCAGGGATCCCATGCCGTACCATCCCAGGGATCCCATTCCATCCCATCCCATCCCATCGATCCCCTCCCATCCCAACCCATTGTAGCCAATCTCATCCCATCCTACCCCATCCCATCCCATCCAATCCCATCCCATCCCATCCCATCCCATTCCAGGGACACCATCCCAGGGATACCATACCATCCCATCCCATCCCATCGCAGGGATCCCATCCCATCCCATCCCGTCCCATCCCACCCCTTCCCATCCCATCCCATCCCATCCCATCCCAGCAATCTCATCCCAGGGATTCCATCCCATCCCAGGTATCCCATCCCAACCAATCCCAACCCAGGGATCCCATCCCATCCCATCCCATCTCATCCCATCCCACCCCATCCCATCCCATCCCATCCCATCCCATTCCATCCCATCCCAGGGATCCCATCCCTGGGATCCCATCCCTTCCCAGGCATCCCATCCCATACGAGGGATCACAATCCAGGGATCCCATCCCTGGGATCCCATCTCATCCCATCCCAGGGATCCAATCCCATCCCATCTCATCCCAGGGATCCCATAACATCCCATCCCATGTTTCCCAACCCATCCCATCCAATCCCATCCCATCCCAGGGATCGCATCCCATCTCAGGGATCCCATTCCATCCCATCCAATCCCAGGGATCCCATCCCATCCCATCTCACCCCATCCTATCCCAGGGATCCCATCCCATCCCACGAATCCCATCCCATGCCAGGCATCCCATCCCATCCCCTCCGCTCCCATCCCATCCGATCCCATCCCATGCAATCACATCCGATCCCATCCCTTGTATCCCATCCCAGGGATCCCATCCCATTCCAGGGATCCCATCCCAGCCCAGGGATCCCATCTCAGGGATCGCATCCCATCTCAGGGATCCCATCCCATCCCAGGGATCCCATCCCAGAGATCCTCTCCCATCCCATCCCATTCCTGGGATCCCATCCCATGGAACCCATCCCATCCCAGGGATCCAATCCCATCCCATCTCATCCCAGGGATCCCATCCCATCGCAGGGATCCCATGCCGTACCATCCCAGGGATCCCATTCCATCCCATCCCATCCCATCGATCCCCTCCCATCCCAACCCATTGTAGCCAATCTCATCCCATCCTACCCCATCCCATCCCATCCAATCCCATCCCATCCCATCCCATCCCATTCCAGGGACACCATCCCAGGGATACCATACCATCCCATCCCATCCCATCGCAGGGATCCCATCCCATCCCATCCCGTCCCATCCCACCCCTTCCCATCCCATCCCATCCCATCCCATCCCATCCCAGCGATCTCATCCCAGGGATTCCATCCCATCCCAGGTATCCCATCCCAACCAATCCCAACCCAGGGATCCCATCCCATCCCATCCCATCTCATCCCATCCCACCCCATCCCATCCCATCCCATCCCATCCCATCCCATTCCATCCCATCCCAGGGATCCCATCCCTGGGATCCCATCCCTTCCCAGGCATCCCATCCCATACGAGGGATCACAATCCAGGGATCCCATCCCTGGGATCCCATCTCATCCCATCCCAGGGATCCAATCCCATCCCATCTCATCCCAGGGATCCCATAACATCCCATCCCATGTTTCCCAACCCATCCCATCCAATCCCATCCCATCCCAGGGATCGCATCCCATCTCAGGGATCCCATTCCATCCCATCCAATCCCAGGGATCCCATCCCATCCCATCTCACCCCATCCTATCCCAGGGATCCCATCCCATCCCACGAATCCCATCCCATGCCAGGCATCCCATCCCATCCCCTCCGCTCCCATCCCATCCGATCCCATCCCATGCAATCACATCCGATCCCATCCCTTGTATCCCATCCCAGGGATCCCATCCCATTCCAGGGATCCCATCCCAGCCCAGGGATCCCATCTCAGGGATCGCATCCCATCTCAGGGATCCCATCCCATCCCAGGGATCCCATCCCAGAGATCCTCTCCCATCCCATCCCATTCCTGGGATCCCATCCCATGGAACCCATCCCATCCCAGGGATCCAATCCCATCCCATCTCATCCCAGGGATCCCATCC
Source organism: Sturnus vulgaris (assembly GCF_052056855.1). Lineage (NCBI taxonomy): Eukaryota > Metazoa > Chordata > Aves > Passeriformes > Sturnidae > Sturnus > Sturnus vulgaris. Next base: position 3,041,839 of record NC_142282.1, on the reverse strand, counting down.
CATCGCAGGGATCCCATGCCGTACCATCCCAGGGATCCCATTCCATCCCATCCCATCCCATCGATCCCCTCCCATCCCAACCCATTGTAGCCAATCTCATCCCATCCTACCCCATCCCATCCCATCCAATCCCATCCCATCCCATCCCATCCCATTCCAGGGACACCATCCCAGGGATACCATACCATCCCATCCCATCCCATCGCAGGGATCCCATCCCATCCCATCCCGTCCCATCCCACCCCTTCCCATCCCATCCCATCCCATCCCATCCCATCCCAGCGATCTCATCCCAGGGATTCCATCCCATCCCAGGTATCCCATCCCAACCAATCCCAACCCAGGGATCCCATCCCATCCCATCCCATCTCATCCCATCCCACCCCATCCCATCCCATCCCATCCCATCCCATTCCATCCCATCCCAGGGATCCCATCCCTGGGATCCCATCCCTTCCCAGGCATCCCATCCCATACGAGGGATCACAATCCAGGGATCCCATCCCTGGGATCCCATCTCATCCCATCCCAGGGATCCAATCCCATCCCATCTCATCCCAGGGATCCCATAACATCCCATCCCATGTTTCCCAACCCATCCCATCCAATCCCATCCCATCCCAGGGATCGCATCCCATCTCAGGGATCCCATTCCATCCCATCCAATCCCAGGGATCCCATCCCATCCCATCTCACCCCATCCTATCCCAGGGATCCCATCCCATCCCACGAATCCCATCCCATGCCAGGCATCCCATCCCATCCCCTCCGCTCCCATCCCATCCGATCCCATCCCATGCAATCACATCCGATCCCATCCCTTGTATCCCATCCCAGGGATCCCATCCCATTCCAGGGATCCCATCCCAGCCCAGGGATCCCATCTCAGGGATCGCATCCCATCTCAGGGATCCCATCCCATCCCAGGGATCCCATCCCAGAGATCCTCTCCCATCCCATCCCATTCCTGGGATCCCATCCCATGGAACCCATCCCATCCCAGGGATCCAATCCCATCCCATCTCATCCCAGGGATCCCATCCCATCGCAGGGATCCCATGCCGTACCATCCCAGGGATCCCATTCCATCCCATCCCATCCCATCGATCCCCTCCCATCCCAACCCATTGTAGCCAATCTCATCCCATCCTACCCCATCCCATCCCATCCAATCCCATCCCATCCCATCCCATCCCATTCCAGGGACACCATCCCAGGGATACCATACCATCCCATCCCATCCCATCGCAGGGATCCCATCCCATCCCATCCCGTCCCATCCCACCCCTTCCCATCCCATCCCATCCCATCCCATCCCATCCCATCCCAGCGATCTCATCCCAGGGATTCCATCCCATCCCAGGTATCCCATCCCAACCAATCCCAACCCAGGGATCCCATCCCATCCCATCCCATCTCATCCCATCCCATCCCAGGGATCCCATCCCATGTATCCCATCCCATCTCATCCCGCGGATCCCATGCCATGGCATCCCATCCCATCCCATTCCATCCCATCCCATCCCAGGGATCCCATCCCATCCCATCCAAAACCATCCCATCCAAACCCATCCCATCCCATCCCATCCCATCCCATCCCATCCCATCCCATCCCATTGTAGCCCATCCCATCCCTTCGCACCCCATCCCATCCCGTCCCATCACATCCCATCCCAGATATCCCATCCCAGGGATCCCATCCCATCCCAGGGATCCCATCCCAGGGATCCCATCCCAGGGATCCCATCCCATCCCATCCCATCCCATCCCATCCCATCCCATCCCAGGGATCCCATACCAGGGATCCCATCCCGTCCCCGGGTCCCCATCCCAGGGATTGCATCCCATCCCAACCCATCCCATCCCATGGATACCATCCTATCCCAGAGATCCCATCCCAGGGATCCCATCCCATACCATCCCAGGGATCGCGTCCCATCCCAACCAATCCCATCCCACCGCATCCCATCCCATTCCATCCCATCCCATCCCATCCCATCCCATCCGATCCCAACCCATGCCATCCCAGGGATCCCATCCCATGCCATCCCAGGGATCCCATCCCATCCCAGGGATCCCATCCCATACCTTCCCATCCCATCACATCCCCTCCCATCCCATCTCTGAGATCCCATCCCATCCCAGCCCATCCCATCCCATCCCAACCCATCCCACCCCATCCCATCCCATCCCAGGGATCCCATCCCAGAGATCCCATCCCTTCCCAGGCATCCCATCCCATACGAGGGATCACAATCCAGGGATCCCATCCCTGGGATCCCATCTCATCCCATCCCAGGGATCCAATCCCATCCCATCTCATCCCAGGGATCCCATAACATCCCATCCCATGTTTCCCAACCCATCCCATCCAATCCCATCCCATCCCAGGGATCGCATCCCATCTCAGGGATCCCATTCCATCCCATCCAATCCCAGGGATCCCATCCCATCCCATCCCATCTCACCCCATCCTATCCCAGGGATCCCATCCCATCCCACGAATCCCATCCCATCCCATGCCAGGCATCCCATCCCATCCCCTCCGCTCCCATCCCATCCGATCCCATCCCATGCAATCACATCCGATCCCATCCCTTGTATCCCATCCCAGGGATCCCATCCCATTCCAGGGATCCCATCCCAGCCCAGGGATCCCATCCCAGGGATCGCATCCCATCTCAGGGATCCCATTCCATCCCATCCAAGGATACCATCCCATCCCATGCCATCCCATCCCATCCCAGGTATCCCATCCCATCCCATCCAATCCCATCCCATCCCATCCCTGGGATCCCATCCCAGGGATCCCATTCTTGGGATCCCATCCCATCAGAGGGATCCCATCCCATCCCATCCCGTCCCGCACCATCCCATCCCATCCCATCCCATCCCATCCCATCCCATCCAAGAGATCCCATCCCATCCCAACACATCCCATCCAATCCCATCCCATCCCATTCCATCCCATCTCATCCCATGAATCCCATAACATCCCATCCCAGGGTTCCCAACCCATCCCAACACATGCCATCCCATCCAATCCCATCCCATCCCATGACATTCCATCCCATCCCATCCCATCCCATCCCATCCCATCCCATCCCATCCGAGGGATCCCATCCCGGAGTTCCCATCTCATCCCAGGGATCCAATCTTAACGATCCTATCCCATCCCATCCCATCCCATCAAATCCCATCCCATCCCATCCTATCCCATCCCATCCCATCCAATCCCATCCCATCCTATCCCATACCATCCCATCCCATCCCATCCCATTCCAACCCATCCCATCCCACCCCATCCCATCCCATTCCATCCCATCCCATCCCATCCCATCCCAGGGATCCCATCCCAACCCAACCCATCCCATCCTATCCCATCCCATCCCATGCCATCCCATCCCATCCCATCCCATCCCATCCCATCCCATCCCATCCCGTCCCAGTGATCCAATCCCATCCCAGGGATTCCATCCCAGCCCATCTCATCCCAGCGATCCCATGCCATTCCATCCCATCCCATCACAGGGATCCCATCCCATCCCATCCCATCCCATCCCATCCCATCCCTGGGATCCCTTCCCAGGGATCCCATCCCTTCCCAGGGATCCCATCCCATCCCAGGGATCCCATCGCAGGGATTCCATCCCATCCCAGGGATCCCATCCCATACGAGGCATCACATTCCTGGGATCCCAACCCAGGGATCCCATCCCATCCCAGGGATCCCATCCCATCCCATCCCATCCCATCCCATCCGATCCTCGGGATCCCTTCCCAGGGATCCCATCCCATCCCAGTTATCCCATCCCAGGGATTCCATCCCGTCCCAGGGATCCCATCCCATACGAGGGATCACATTCCTGGGATCCCAACCCAGGGATCCCATCCCATCCCAGGGATCCCATCCCATCCCAGGGATCCCATTCCATCCCAGGGATCCCATTCCATCCCAGCTATTCCATCCCAGGGATTCCATCCCATCCCAGGGATCCCATTTCATCTGTTCCCATCCCAGGGATCCCATCCCATCCCAGGGATCCCATCCCATTCCATTCCATCCCATCCCATTCCATCCCATCCCAACCCATCCCAACCCATCCCATCCCATCCCATCGATCCCATCCCATCCCATTCCAGGGATCCCATCCCAGGGATCACATCCCATCCAAGGGATCCCATCCCAGGGATCCCAACCCATCCCATCCCATCCCCTCCGCTCCCATCCCATTGATCCCATCCCATCCCAACCCATTCTAGCCCATCCCATCCCATCCAATCCCATCCCATGCAATCACATCCGATCCCATCCCATGTATCCCATCCCAGGGATACCATCCGATCCCATCCCAGCCCAGGGATCCCATCCCATCCCATCCCAGTGATCTCATCCCAGGTATTCCATCCCATCCCAGGGATCCCATCCCAACAAATCCCATCCCAGGGATCCCATCCCATCCCATCACAGGGATCCCATCCCATCCCAGTGATCCCATCCCATCCAATCCCATCCCATCCCATCCATTCCCATCCCAGGAATCCCATCCCATCCCATTCCAGGGATCCCATCCCATTCCAGGAATCCCATCCCATGCCATCCCATCCCATTCCATCCCATCCCATCCCATCCCATCCCATCCCATCCCATCCCATCCCATCCCATCCCATCCCATCCCATCCCAGGGATCCAATCCCATCCCAGGGATAACATCCCAGGGATCCCATCCCATCCCATCCCAGGGATCCCATCCCATTCCATCCCATCCCTTCTCATCCCAGGGATCACATCCCATCCCAGGGATCCCATGTTAGAGATCTCATCCCATCTCACTGATGCCATCCCAGGGATTCGATCCCAACGCAGGAATCCCATACTATCCCAGGGATCCCATCCCATCCCATCCCAGGAATCCCATCCCATCCCATTCCAGGGATCCCCACCCATCCCAGTGAACACATCCCATCCCAGGGATCCCATCCCATCCCAGGGATCCCATCCCATTCCTTCCAATCCCATCCTAACCCATCCCAGGGATACCATCCCAGGAATCCCATCCCATCCCAGGGATCCCATCCCATCCCATCGCATCCCATCCCATCCCAGGGATCCCATCCCATCCCATCCCATCCCATCCCATCCCATCCCAGGTATCCCATCCCAGGGATCCCATCCCATCCCATCCCATCCCATCCCATCCCATCCCATCCCATATCATCCCTGCTATCTCATGCCAGGTATTCCATCCCATCCCAGGGATCCCATCCCAACCGATCCCATCGCAGGGATGCCATCCCTTCCCATCACAGGGATCCCATCCCATCCCAGGGATCCCATCCCATCCCATCCCATCCCATCCCATCCCATCCCATCCCATCCCACCCCACCCATTCCCATCCCAGGAATCCCATCCCATCACATCCCGCGGATCCCATAACATCCCAGGGATCCCATCCCATCCCAGGGATTCAATCCCAGAGATCCTATCCCATCCCATCCCATCCCATCCCATCCCATCCCATCCCATCCCATCCCATCCCATCCCGGGGATCCCATCCCATGGAACCCATCCCAACCCAGGGATCCCATCCCATCCCATCCCATCGCATCCCATCCCATCCCAGGGATCCCATCCCATCCCATCCAATCCCATCCCATCCCATCCCAGGTGTCCCATCCCAGGGATCCCATCCCATCCCATCCCATCCCATCCCATCCCATCCCATATCATCCCTGCTATCTCATGCCAGGTATTCCATCCCATCCCAGGGATCCCATCCCAACCGATCCCATCGCAGGGATACCATCCCTTCCCATCACAGGCATCCCATCCCATCCCAGGGATCCCATCCCATCCCATCCCATCCCATCCCATCCCATCCCATCCCATCCCACCCCACCCATTCCCATCCCAGGAATCCCATCCCATCTCATCCCAGGGATCCCATAACATCCCATCCCAGTGTTCCCAACCCATCCCAACCCATGCCATCCCATCCAATCCCATCCCATGCCAGGGATCGCATCCCATCTCCGGGATCACATTCCAGGGATCCCATCCCATCCCAGGGATCCCATCCCATCCCATCCAAGGGATCCCATACCAGGGATCCCATCCCATCCCCTGGTCCCCATCCCAGGGATTCCATCCCAACCCATCCCATCCCATGGATTCCATCCGATCCCAGAGATCCCATCCCAGGGATCCCATCCCATCCCAGGGATCCCATCACATCCTACCCCATCCCATCCCATCCTATCCCATCGCATCCCATCCCATCCTATCCCATCGCATCCCATCCCATCCCATCCCATCCTAGGGATCCCATACCAGGTATCCCATCCCATCCCAGGGATCCCATTCCGTACCATCCCAGGGATCCCATTCCATCCCATCCCATCGATCCCATCCCATCCCAACCCAGCGTAGCCAATCCCATCCCATCCCACCCCATCCCATCCAATCCCATCCCATCCCACCCCATCCCATGCCATCCCATCCCATCCCAACCCAATCCAGGGACACCATCCATGGGATACCATACCATCCCAACCCATCCCATCCAATCCCATCCCATCCCATCCCAACCCATCCCATCCCATCCCATCCAATCCCAGGGATCCCATCCCATCCCATCCCATCCCATCTCACCCCATCCCATCCCAGGGATCACATCCCATCCCACGGATCCCATCCCATCGCATCCCAGGCATCCCATCCGATCCCATCCCAGGGATCCCATCCCATACCATCCCATCCCATCGCAGGGATCCCATCCCATCCCATCACATCCCATCCCAGCGATCTCGTCCCAGGGATTCCATCCCATCACAGTGATCCCATCCCATCCCACCCATTGCCATCCCAGGAATCCCATCCCATCACATCCCACGGATCCCATAACATCCCAGGGATCCCATCCCATCCCATCCCATCCCAGGGATCCCATCCCAGGGATTCCATCCCATCCCAGTGATCCCATCCCATACGAGGGATCACATTCCAGGTATCCCATCCCAGGGATCCCATCCCATCCCAGGGATCCCATCCCATCCCAACATATCCCATTCCATCCTCTCCCATCCCAGGGATCCTATCCCATCCCAAGTAACCCATCCCATGGATCCCATCCCAGGGAGGCCATCCCATCCCGGGGATCCCAACCCATCCCAGGGATCCCATCCCATCCCAGGGATCCCATCCCATCCCAGCTATCCCATCCCAGGGATTCCATCCCATCCCAGGGATCCCACTTGATCTGTTCCCATCCAAGGGATCCCATCCCATCGCATCCCAGCTATCCCATCCCAGGGATTCCATCCCATCCCAGGGATCCCACTTGATCTGTTCCCATCCCAGGGATCCCATCCCATCCCATCCCATCCCATCCAAGGGATCCCATCCCATCCCAACCCATCCCATCCCATCCGACCCCATCACATTCCATCCCATCCCAGGGATCCAATCCCATCCCATCCCATCCCATCCCATCCCATATCATCCCTGCTATCTCATGCCAGGTATTCCATCCCATCCCAGGGATCCCATCCCAACCAAACCCATCGCTGGGATACCATCCCATCCCATCACAGGGAGCCCATCCCATTCCAGGGATCCCGTCCCATCCCATCCCACCCATTCCCATCCCAGGAATCCCATCCCATCCCATCCCTGGGATCCCATCCCAGGGATCCCATCTCATCCCAGGGATCCAATCCCAGAGATCCTATCCCATCCCATCCCATCCCATCCCATCCCATCCCATCCCATCCCATCCCAGGGATCCCATCCCATGGAACCCATCCCATCCCAGGGATCCCATCCCATCCCATCCCAGGGATCCCATCCCATCCCAGGGATCCCATCCCATTCCAACCCATCCCATCCTATCCCAGGGATTCCATCCCAGGGATCCCATCCCATCCCATCCGATCCCATCCCAGGGATCCCATCCCATCCCATCGAATCCCATCCCAACCCATGCCATCCCATCCAATCCCATCCCATCCCATCCATTCCCATCCCAGGAATCCCATCCCATCCCATTCCAGGGATCCCATCCCATTCCAGGGATCCCATCCCATCCCATCCCATCCCATCCCATCCCCTCCGCTCCCATCCCATTGATCCCATCCCATCCCAACCCATTCTAGCCCATCCCATCCCATCCAATCCCATCCCATGCAATCACATCCGATCCCATCCCATGTATCCCATCCCAGGGATACCATCCGATCCCATCCCAGCCCAGAGATCCTATCCCATCCCATCCCATCCCATCCCATCCCATCCCATCCCATCCCATCCCATCCCATCCCAGGGATCCCATCCCATGGAACCCATCCCAACCCAGGGATCCCATCCCATCCCATCCCAGGGATCCCATCCCATGCCAGGGATCCCATCCCATTCCAACCCATCCCATCCTATCCCAGGGATTCCATCCCAGGGATCCCATCCCAACCCAGGGATCCCAACCCATCCCATCCCAGGGATCCCATCCCATCCCAGGGATCCCATCCCATGCCATCCCATCGAATCCCATCCCAACCCATGCCATCCCATCCAATCCCATCCCATCCCATCCATTCCCATCCCAGGAATCCCATCCCATCCCATTCCAGGGATCCCATCCCATTCCAGGGATCCCATCCCATGCCATCACATCCCATCCCATCCCATCCCATCCCATCCCATCCCATCCCATCCAAGGGATCCAATCCCATCCAAGGGATAACATCCCAGGGATTCGATCCCAACCCAGGGATCCCATCCTATCCCAGGGATTCCATCCCAGGGATCCCATCCCATCCCATCCCATCCCATCCCAGGGATCCCATCCCATTCCATCCCATCCCTTCTCATCCCAGGGATCACATCCCATCCCAGGGATCCCATGTTAGGGATCTCATCCCATCTCACTGATGCCATCCCAGGGATTCGATCCCAACGCAGGAATCCCATACTATCCCAGGGATCCCATCCCATCCCATCCCAGGAATCCCATCCCATCCCATTCCAGGGATCCCAACCCATCCCAGTGAACACATCCCATCCCAGGGATCCCATCCCATCCCATCCCATCTCACCCCATCCCATCCCAGGGATCCCATCCCACGGATCCCATCCCATCCCATGCCAGGCATCCCATCCCATCCCCTCCGCTCCCATCCCATCGATCCCATCCCATCCCAACTCATTCTAGCCCATCCCATCCCATCCGATCCCATCCCATCCCATCCCATCCCAACCAATCCCAACCCAGGGATCCCATCCCATCCCATCCCATCCCATCCCATCCCATCTCATCCCATCCCATCCCAGGGATCCCATCCCATCCCACGTATCCCATCCCATCTCATCCCGCGGATCCCATGCCATGGCAACCCATCCCATCCCATCCCATCCCATCCCAGGGATCCCGTCCCATCCAAACCCATCCCATCCCATCCTACCCCATCCCATCCCATCCTATCACATCCCATCCCCTCCCATCCCATCCTAGGGATCCCATACCAGGTATCCCATCCCATCCCATCCCATTCCGTACCATCCCAGGGATCCCATTTCATCCCATCCCATCCCATCGATCCCCTCCCATCCCAACCCATTGTAGCCAATCTCATCCCATCCTACCCCATCCCATCCCATCCAATCCCATCCCATCCCATCCCATCCCATCCCATCCCATCCCATTCCAGGGACACCATCCCAGGGATACCATACCATCCCATCCCATCCCATCGCAGGGATCCCATCCCATCCCATCCCGTCCCATCCCATCCCATCCCACCCCTTCCCATCCCATCCCATCCCATCCCATCCCAGCGATCTCATCCCAGGGATTCCATCCCATCCCAGGTATCCCATCCCAACCAATCCCATCCCAGGGATCCCATCCCATCCCATCACAGGGATCCCATCCCATCCCAGTGATCCCATCCCATCCAATCCCATCCCATCCCATCCATTCCCATCCCAGGAATCCCATCCCATCCCATTCCAGGGATCCCATCCCATTCCAGGAATCCCATCCCATGCCATCCCATCCCATTCCATCCCATCCCATCCCATCCCATCCCATCCCATCCCATCCCATCCCATCCCATCCCATCCCATCCCATCCCAGGGATCCAATCCCATCCCAGGGATAACATCCCAGGGATCCCATCCCATCCCATCCCAGGGATCCCATCCCATTCCATCCCATCCCTTCTCATCCCAGGGATCACATCCCATCCCAGGGATCCCATGTTAGAGATCTCATCCAATCTCACTGATGCCATCCCAGGGATTCGATCCCAACGCAGGAATCCCATACTATCCCAGGGATCCCATCCCATCCCATCCCAGGAATCCCATCCCATCCCATTCCAGGGATCCCAACCCATCCCAGTGAACACATCCCATCCCAGGGATCCCATCCCATCCCAGGGATCCCATCCCATTCCTTCCAATCCCATCCTAACCCATCCCAGGGATACCATCCCAGGAATCCCATCCCATCCCAGGGATCCCATCCCATCCCATCGCATCCCATCCCATCCCAGGGATCCCATCCCATCCCATCCAATCCCATCCCATCCCATCCCAGGTATCCCATCCCAGGGATCCCATCCCATCCCATCCCATCCCATCCCATCCCATCCCATCCCATATCATCCCTGCTATCTCATGCCAGGTATTCCATCCCATCCCAGGGATCCCATCCCAACCGATCCCATCGCAGGGATGCCATCCCTTCCCATCACAGGGATCCCATCCCATCCCAGGGATCCCATCCCATCCCATCCCATCCCATCCCATCCCATCCCACCCCACCCATTCCCATCCCAGGAATCCCATCCCATCACATCCCGCGGATCCCATAACATCCCAGGGATCCCATCCCATCCCAGGGATTCAATCCCAGAGATCCTATCCCATCCCATCCCATCCCATCCCATCCCGGGGATCCCATCCCATGGAACCCATCCCAACCCAGGGATCCCATCCCATCCCATCCCAGGGATCCCATCCGATCCCAGGGATCCCATCCCATTCCAACCCATCCCACCCCAGGGATCCCATCCCAGAGATTCCATCCCATCCCAGGGATGCCATCCCAGGGATTCGATCCCAACCCAGGGATCCCATCCTATCACAGTGATCCCATCCCATCCAATCCCATCCCATCCCATCCATTCCCATCCCAGGAATCCCATCCCATTCCAGGGATCCCATCCCATTCCAGGGATCCCATCCCAGCCCAGGGATCCCATCCCAGGGATCGCATCCCATCTCAGGGATCCCATTCCATCCCATCCAAGGATACCATCCCATTCCATCCCATGCCATCCCAGCCCATCCCAGGTATCCCAACCCATCCAATCCCATCCCATCCCATCCCAGGGATCCCATCCCATCCCATCCCAGGGATCCCATCCCATACGAGCTATCACAATCCAGGGATCCCATCCCTGGGATCCCATCTCATCCCATCCCAGGGATCCAATCCCATCCCATCTCATCCCAGGGATCCCATAACATCCCATCCCAGTGTTCCCAACCCATCCCAACCCATGCCATCCCATCCTATCCCATCCCATGCCAGGGATCGCATCCCATCTCAGGGATCACATTCCAGGGATCCCATCCCAGGGATTCCATCCCATCCCAGGGATCCCATCTCATCCCATCCAAGGGATCCAATCCCATCCAAGGGATAACATCCCAGGGATTCGATCCCAACCCAGGGATCCCATCCTATCCCAGGGATTCCATCCCAGGGATCCCATCCCATCCCATCCGATCCCATCCCAGGGATCCCATCCCATCCCATCGAATCCCATCCCAACCCATGCCATCCAATCCAATCCCATCCCATCCGATCCCATTCCATTCCATCCCATCCCATTCCATCCCATCCCATCCCATCCCATCCCATCCCATCCCAGGGATCCCATCACAGGGTTCCCATCTCATCCCAGGGATCCAATCCCAGCGATCCTATCCCATCCCAACCCATCCCAACCCATCCCATCCCATCCCATCCCATCCCATCGATCCCATCCCATCCCATCCCAGGGATCCCATCCCAGGGATCACATCCCATCCAAGGGATCCCATCCCAGGGATCCCAACCCATCCCATCCCATCCCCTCCGCTCCCATCCCATTGATCCCATCCCATCCCATCCCATCCCATCCCATCCCAGGGATCCCATCCCAACCCAACCCATCCCATCCTATCCCATCCCATCCCATGTATCCCATCCCAGGGATACCATCCGATCCCATCCCAGCCCAGGGATCCCATCCCATCCCATCCCAGCGATCTCATCCCAGGTATTCCATCCCATCCCAGGGATCCCATCCCATCCATTCCCATCCCAGGAATCCCATCCCATCCCATTCCAGGGATCCCATCCCATCCCAGTGATCCCATCCCATCCAATCCCATCCCATCCCATCCATTCCCATCCCAGGAATCCCATCCCATCCCATTCCAGGGATCCCATCCCATTCCAGGAATCCCATCCCATCCCATCCCATCCCATCCCATCCCATCCCATCCCATCCCATCCCATCCCATCCCATCCCATCCCAGGGATCCAATCCCATCCCAGGGATAAGATCCCAGGGATCCCATCCCATCCCATCCCAGGGATCCCATCCCATTCCATCCCATCCCTTCTCATCCCAGGGATCCCATCCCAGCCCAGGGATCCCATCCCAGGGATCGCATCCCATCTCAGGGATCCCATTCCATCCCATCCAAGGATACCATCCCATTCCATCCCATGCCATCCCAGCCCATCCCAGGTATCCCAACCCATCCAATCCCATCCCATCCCATCCCAGGGATCCCATCCCATCCCATTCCAGGGATCCCATCCCATCCCAGGGATCCCATCCCATCCCATCCTATCCCATCCCATCCCATCCCATGCCATCCCATCCCATCCCGTCCCGTCCCAGTGATCCAATCCCATCCCAGGGATTCCATCCCAGGGATCCCATCTCATCCCATGGATCCCATCCCAGGGATCCCATCCCAGGGATCCCATCCCATCCTAGAGATCCCATCCCATCCCATCCCAGGGATCCCATCCAATCACATCCCATCCCATCCCATCCCATCCCATCCCATCCCATCCTAGGGATCCCACACCAGGGATCCCATCCCATCCCAGTGAACCAATCCTAGCCATCCTATCCCATCCCAGGGATCCCATCTCATCCCATCCTATCCCATCCCATCCCATTGTAGCCCATCCCATCCCATCCCATCCTATCCAATCCCATCCCATCCCATCCCACGGATCCCATCCCATCCAAACCCATCCCATCCCATCCTACCCCATCCCATCCCATCCTATCCCATCCCATCCCATCCCATCCCATCCCGTCCCATCACATCCCATCCCAGATATCCCATCCCAGGGATCCCATCCCATCCAAACCCATCCCATCCCATCCTACCCCATCCCATCCCATCCCATCCCATCCAATCCCATCCCATCCCATCCCATGCCATACCAGGGATCCCATACCAGGGATCCCATCCCAACCAATCCCAACCCAGGGATCCCATCCCATCCCATCCAATCCCAGGGATCCCATCCCATCCCAACCCATCCCATCCCATCTCACCCCATCCCATCCCAGGGATCCCATCCCATCCCATCCCAGGGATCCCATCCCATCCCAGGGATCCCATCCCAGAGATCCTCTCCCATCCCATCCCATTCCTGGGATCCCATCCCATGGAACCCATCCCATCCCAGGGATCCAATCCCATCCCATCTCATCCCAGGGATCCCATCCCATCGCAGGGATCCCATGCCGTACCATCCCAGGGATCCCATTCCATCCCATCCCATCCCATCCCATCGATCCCATCCCATCCCAACCCATTGTAGCCAATCCCATCCCATCCCACCCCATCCCATCCCATCCAATCCCATCCCATCCCATCCCATCCCATCCCATTCCATCCCATCCCATCCTAGGGACACTATCCCAGCTATACCATACCATCCCATCCCATCGCAGGGATCCCATCCCATCCCATCCCGTCCCATCCCATCCCACCCCATCCCATCCCATCCCATCCCATCCCATCCCATCCCATCCCATCCCATCCCATCCCATCCCAAGGATCTCATCCCAGGGATTCCAGCCCATCCCAGGTATCCCATCCCAACCAATCCCAACCCAGGGATCCCATCCCATCCCATCCCATCCCAACCAATCCCAACCCAGGGATCCCATCCCATCCCATCCCATCCCATCCCATCTCATCCCATCCCATCCCAGGGATCCCATCCCATCCCACGTATCCCATCCCATCTCATCCCGCGGATCCCATGCCATGGCAACCCATCCCATCCCATCCCATCCCATCCCAGGGATCCCGTCCCATCCAAACCCATCCCATCCCATCCTACCCCATCCCATCCCATCCTATCACATCCCATCCCCTCCCATCCCATCCTAGGGATCCCATACCAGGTATCCCATCCCATCCCATCCCATTCCGTACCATCCCAGGGATCCCATTTCATCCCATCCCATCCCATCGATCCCCTCCCATCCCAACCCATTGTAGCCAATCTCATCCCATCCTACCCCATCCCATCCCATCCAATCCCATCCCATCCCATCCCATCCCATCCCATCCCATCCCATCCCATTCCAGGGACACCATCCCAGGGATACCATACCATCCCATCCCATCCCATCGCAGGGATCCCATCCCATCCCATCCCGTCCCATCCCATCCCATCCCACCCCTTCCCATCCCATCCCATCCCATCCCATCCCAGCGATCTCATCCCAGGGATTCCATCCCATCCCAGGTATCCCATCCCAACCAATCCCAACCCAGGGATCCCATCCCATCCCATCCCATCCCATCTCATCCCATCCCATCCCAGGGATCCCATCCCATGTATCCCATCCCATCTCATCCCGCGGATCCCATGCCATGGCATCCCATCCCATCCCATTCCATCCCATCCCATCCCAGGGATCCCATCCCATCCCATCCAAAACCATCCCATCCAAACCCATCCCATCCCATCCCATCCCATCCCATCCCATCCCATCCCATCCCATCCCATCCCATCCCATCCCATCCCATCCCATTGTAGCCCATCCCATCCCTTCGCACCCCATCCCATCCCATCCCGTCCCATCACATCCCATCCCAGATATCCCATCCCAGGGATCCCATCCCATCCCAGGGATCCCATCCCAGGGATCCCATCCCAGGGATCCCATCCCATCCCATCCCATCCCATCCCAGGGATCCCATACCAGGGATCCCATCCCGTCCCCGGGTCCCCATCCCAGGGATTGCATCCCATCCCAACCCATCCCATCCCATGGATACCATCCTATCCCAGAGATCCCATCCCAGGGATCCCATCCCATACCATCCCAGGGATCGCATCCCATCCCAACCAATCCCATCCCACCCCATCCCATCCCATTCCATCCCATCCCATCCCATCCGATCCCAACCCATGCCATCCCAGGGATCCCATCCCATGCCATCCCAGGGATCCCATCCCATCCCAGGGATCCCATCCCATACCTTCCCATCCCATCACATCCCCTCCCATCCCATCTCTGAGATCCCATCCCATCCCAACCCATCCCATCCCATCCCATCCCAACCCATCCCACCCCATCCCATCCCATCCCATCCCATCCCATCCCATCCCATTCCATCCCATCCCAGGGATCCCATCCCTGGGATCCCATCTCATCCCATCCCAGGGATCCAATCCCATCCCATCTCATCCCAGGGATCCCATAACATCCCATCCCATGTTTCCCAACCCATCCCATCCAATCCCATCCCATCCCAGGGATCGCATCCCATCTCAGGGATCCCATTCCATCCCATCCAATCCCAGGGATCCCATCCCATCCCATCCCATCTCACCCCATCCTATCCCAGGGATCCCATCCCATCCCACGAATCCCATCCCATCCCATGCCAGGCATCCCATCCCATCCCCTCCGCTCCCATCCCATCCGATCCCATCCCATCCCATCCCAACCCATCCCACCCCATCCCATCCCATCCCATCCCCTCCGCTCCCATCCCATCCGATCCCATCCCATCCCATCCCAACCCATCCCACCCCATCCCATCCCATCCCATCCCATCCCATCCCATTCCATCCCATCCCAGGGATCCCATCCCTGGGATCCCATCCCTTCCCAGGCATCCCATCCCATACGAGGGATCACAATCCAGGGATCCCATCCCTGGGATCCCATCTCATCCCATCCCAGGGATCCAATCCCATCCCATCCCATCCCAGGGATCCCATAACATCCCATCCCATGTTTCCCAACCCATCCCATCCAATCCCATCCCATCCCAGGGATCGCATCCCATCTCAGGGATCCCATTCCATCCCATCCAATCCCAGGGATCCCATCCCATCCCATCCCATCTCACCCCATCCTATCCCAGGGATCCCATCCCATCCCACGAATCCCATCCCATCCCATGCCAGGCATCCCATCCCATCCCCTCCGCTCCCATCCCATCCGATCCCATCCCATGCAATCACATCCGATCCCATCCCTTGTATCCCATCCCAGGGATCCCATCCCATTCCAGGGATCCCATCCCAGCCCAGGGATCCCATCCCAGGGATCGCATCCCATCTCAGGGATCCCATTCCATCCCATCCAAGGATACCATCCCATCCCATGCCATCCCATCCCATCCCAGGTATCCCATCCCATCCCATCCAATCCCATCCCATCCCATCCCTGGGATCCCATCCCAGGGATCCCATTCTTGGGATCCCATCCCATCAGAGGGATCCCATCCCATCCCATCCCGTCCCGCACCATCCCATCCCATCCCATCCCATCCCATCCCATCCCATCCCATCCCATCCAAGAGATCCCATCCCATCCCAACACATCCCATCCAATCCCATCCCATCCCATTCCATCCCATCTCATCCCATGAATCCCATAACATCCCATCCCAGGGTTCCCAACCCATCCCAACACATGCCATCCCATCCAATCCCATCCCATCCCATGACATTCCATCCCATCCCATCCCATCCCATCCCATCCCATCCCATCCCATCCCATCCCAGGGATCCCATCCCGGAGTTCCCATCTCATCCCAGGGATCCAATCTTAACGATCCTATCCCATCCCATCCCATCCCATCAAATCCCATCCCATCCCATCCTATCCCATCCCATCCCATCCAATCCCATCCCATCCTATCCCATACCATCCCATCCCATCCCATCCCATTCCAACCCATCCCATCCCACCCCATCCCATCCCATTCCATCCCATCCCATCCCATCCCATCCCGTCCCAGGGATCCCATCCCAACCCAACCCATCCCATCCTATCCCATCCCATCCCATGCCATCCCATCCCATCCCATCCCATCCCATCCCATCCCATCCCATCCCATCCCGTCCCAGTGATCCAATCCCATCCCAGGGATTCCATCCCAGCCCATCTCATCCCAGCGATCCCATGCCATTCCATCCCATCCCATCACAGGGATCCCATCCCATCCCATCCCATCCCATCCCATCCCATCCCATCCCATCCCATCCCTGGGATCCCTTCCCAGGGATCCCATCCCTTCCCAGGGATCCCATCCCATCCCAGGGATCCCATCGCAGGGATTCCATCCCATCCCAGGGATCCCATCCCATACGAGGCATCACATTCCTGGGATCCCAACCCAGGGATCCCATCCCATCCCAGGGATCCCATCCCATCCCATCCCATCCCATCCCATCCGATCTCCGGGATCCCTTCCCAGGGATCCCATCCCATCCCAGTTATCCCATCCCAGGGATTCCATCCCGTCCCAGGGATCCCATCCCATACGAGGGATCACATTCCTGGGATCCCAACCCAGGGATCCCATCCCATCCCAGGGATCCCATCCCATCCCAGGGATCCCATTCCATCCCAGGGATCCCATTCCATCCCAGCTATCCCATCCCAGGGATTCCATCCCATCCCAGGGATCCCATTTCATCTGTTCCCATCCCAGGGATCCCATCCCATCCCAGGGATCCCATCCCATTCCATTCCATCCCATCCCATTCCATCCCATCCCAACCCATCCCAACCCATCCCATCCCATCCCATCGATCCCATCCCATCCCATTCCAGGGATCCCATCCCAGGGATCACATCCCATCCAAGGGATCCCATCCCAGGGATCCCAACCCATCCCATCCCATCCCCTCCGCTCCCATCCCATTGATCCCATCCCATCCCAACCCATTCTAGCCCATCCCATCCCATCCAATCCCATCCCATGCAATCACATCCGATCCCATCCCATGTATCCCATCCCAGGGATACCATCCGATCCCATCCCAGCCCAGGGATCCCATCCCATCCCATCCCATCCCAGCGATCTCATCCCAGGTATTCCATCCCATCCCAGGGATCCCATCCCAACAAATCCCATCCCAGGGATCCCATCCCATCCCATCACAGGGATCCCATCCCATCCCAGTGATCCCATCCCATCCAATCCCATCCCATCCCATCCATTCCCATCCCAGGAATCCCATCCCATCCCATTCCAGGGATCCCATCCCATTCCAGGAATCCCATCCCATGCCATCCCATCCCATTCCATCCCATCCCATCCCATCCCATCCCATCCCATCCCATCCCATCCCATCCCATCCCATCCCAGGGATCCAATCCCATCCCAGGGATAACATCCCAGGGATCCCATCCCATCCCATCCCAGGGATCCCATCCCATTCCATCCCATCCCTTCTCATCCCAGGGATCACATCCCATCCCAGGGATCCCATGTTAGAGATCTCATCCAATCTCACTGATGCCATCCCAGGGATTCGATCCCAACGCAGGAATCCCATACTATCCCAGGGATCCCATCCCATCCCATCCCAGGAATCCCATCCCATCCCATTGCAGGGATCCCAACCCATCCCAGTGAACACATCCCATCCCAGGGATCCCATCCCATCCCAGGGATCCCATCCCATTCCTTCCAATCCCATCCTAACCCATCCCAGGGATACCATCCCAGGAATCCCATCCCATCCCAGGGATCCCATCCCATCCCATCGCATCCCATCCCATCCCAGGGATCCCATCCCATCCCATCCAATCCCATCCCATCCCATCCCAGGTATCCCATCCCAGGGATCCCATCCCATCCCATCCCATCCCATCCCATCCCATCCCATCCCATCCCATATCATCCCTGCTATCTCATGCCAGGTATTCCATCCCATCCCAGGGATCCCATCCCAACCGATCCCATCGCAGGGATGCCATCCCTTCCCATCACAGGGATCCCATCCCATCCCAGGGATCCCATCCCATCCCATCCCATCCCATCCCATCCCACCCCACCCATTCCCATCCCAGGAATCCCATCCCATCACATCCCGCGGATCCCATAACATCCCAGGGATCCCATCCCATCCCAGGGATTCAATCCCAGAGATCCTATCCCATCCCATCCCATCCCATCCCATCCCATCCCATCCCGGGGATCCCATCCCATGGAACCCATCCCAACCCAGGGATCCCATCCCATCCCATCCCAGGGATCCCATCCGATCCCAGGGATCCCATCCCATTCCAACCCATCCCACCCCAGGGATCCCATCCCAGAGATTCCATCCCATCCCAGGGATGCCATCCCAGGGATTCGATCCCAACCCAGGGATCCCATCCTATCACAGTGATCCCATCCCATCCAATCCCATCCCATCCCATCCATTCCCATCCCAGGAATCCCATCCCATTCCAGGGATCCCATCCCATTCCAGGGATCCCATCCCAGCCCAGGGATCCCATCCCAGGGATCGCATCCCATCTCAGGGATCCCATTCCATCCCATCCAAGGATACCATCCCATTCCATCCCATGCCATCCCAGCCCATCCCAGGTATCCCAACCCATCCAATCCCATCCCATCCCATCCCAGGGATCCCATCCCATCCCATCCCAGGGATCCCATCCCATACGAGCTATCACAATCCAGGGATCCCATCCCTGGGATCCCATCTCATCCCATCCCAGGGATCCAATCCCATCCCATCTCATCCCAGGGATCCCATAACATCCCATCCCAGTGTTCCCAACCCATCCCAACCCATGCCATCCCATCCTATCCCATCCCATGCCAGGGATCGCATCCCATCTCAGGGATCACATTCCAGGGATCCCATCCCAGGGATTCCATCCCATCCCAGGGATCCCATCTCATCCCATCCAAGGGATCCAATCCCATCCAAGGGATAACATCCCAGGGATTCGATCCCAACCCAGGGATCCCATCCTATCCCAGGGATTCCGTCCCAGGGATCCCATCCCATCCCATCCGATCCCATCCCAGGGATCCCATCCCATCCCATCGAATCCCATCCCAACCCATGCCATCCAATCCAATCCCATCCCATCCGATCCCATTCCATTCCATCCCATCCCATTCCATCCCATCCCATCCCATCCCATCCCATCCCATCCCATCCCAGGGATCCCATCACAGGGTTCCCATCTCATCCCAGGGATCCAATCCCAGCGATCCTATCCCATCCCAACCCATCCCAACCCATCCCATCCCATCCCATCCCATCCCATCGATCCCATCCCATCCCATCCCAGGGATCCCATCCCAGGGATCACATCCCATCCAAGGGATCCCATCCCAGGGATCCCAACCCATCCCATCCCATCCCCTCCGCTCCCATCCCATTGATCCCATCCCATCCCAACCCATTCTAGCCCATCCCATCCCATCCAATCCCATCCCATGCAATCACATCCGATCCCATCCCATGTATCCCATCCCAGGGATACCATCCGATCCCATCCCAGCCCAGGGATCCCATCCCATCCCATCCCAGCGATCTCATCCCAGGTATTCCATCCCATCCCAGGGATCCCATCCCATCCATTCCCATCCCAGGAATCCCATCCCATCCCATTCCAGGGATCCCATCCCATCCCAGTGATCCCATCCCATCCAATCCCATCCCATCCCATCCATTCCCATCCCAGGAATCCCATCCCATCCCATTCCAGGGATCCCATCCCATTCCAGGAATCCCATCCCATGCCATCCCATCCCATCCCATCCCATCCCATCCCATCCCATCCCATCCCATCCCATCCCATCCCAGGGATCCAATCCCATCCCAGGGATAAGATCCCAGGGATCCCATCCCATCCCATCCCAGGGATCCCATCCCATTCCATCCCATCCCTTCTCATCCCAGGGATCCCATCCCAGCCCAGGGATCCCATCCCAGGGATCGCATCCCATCTCAGGGATCCCATTCCATCCCATCCAAGGATACCATCCCATTCCATCCCATGCCATCCCAGCCCATCCCAGGTATCCCAACCCATCCAATCCCATCCCATCCCATCCCAGGGATCCCATCCCATCCCATCCCAGGGATCCCATCCCATACGAGCTATCACAATCCAGGGATCCCATCCCTGGGATCCCATCTCATCCCATCCCAGGGATCCAATCCCATCCCATCTCATCCCAGGGATCCCATAACATCCCATCCCAGTGTTCCCAACCCATCCCAACCCATGCCATCCCATCCAATCCCATCCCATGCCAGGGATCGCATCCCATCTCAGGGATCACATTCCAGGGATCCCATCCCAGGGATCCCATCCCATCCCAGGGATCCCATCTCATCCCATCCAAGGGATCCAATCCCATCCAAGGGATAACATCCCAGGGATTCGATCCCAACCCAGGGATCCCATCCTATCCCAGGGATTCCATCCCAGGGATCCCATCCCATCCCATCCGATCCCATCCCAGGGATCCCATCCCATCCCATCGAATCCCATCCCAACCCATGCCATCCAATCCAATCCCATCCCATCCGATCCCATTCCATTCCATCCCATCCCATCCCATCCCATCCCATCCCATCCCATCCCATCCCATCCCAGGGATCCCATCACAGGGTTCCCATCTCACCCCAGGGATCCAATCCCAGCGATCCTATCCCATCCCAACCCATCCCAACCCATCCCATCCCATCCCATCCCATCCCATCCCATCGATCCCATCCCATCCCATCCCAGGGATCCCATCCCAGGGATCACATCCCATCCAAGGGATCCCATCCCAGGGATCCCAACCCATCCCATCCCATCCCCTCCGCTCCCATCCCATTGATCCCATCCCATCCCAACCCATTCTAGCCCAACCCATCCCATCCAATCCCATCCCATGCAATCACATCCGATCCCATCCCATGTATCCCATCCCAGGGATCCCATCCCATCCATTCCCATCCCAGGAATCCCATCCCATCCCATTCCAGGGATCCCATCCCATCCCAGTGATCCCATCCCATCCAATCCCATCCCATCCCATCCATTCCCATCCCAGGAATCCCATCCCATCCCATTCCAGGGATCCCATCCCATTCCAGGAATCCCATCCCATGCCATCCCATCCCATTCCATCCCATCCCATCCCATCCCATCCCATCCCATCCCATCCCATCCCATCCCATCCCATCCCATCCCAGGGATCCAATCCCATCCCAGGGATAAGATCCCAGGGATCCCATCCCATCCCATCCCAGGGATCCCATCCCATTCCATCCCATCCCTTCTCATCCCAGGGATCCCATCCCAGCCCAGGGATCCCATCCCAGGGATCGCATCCCATCTCAGGGATCCCATTCCATCCCATCCAAGGATACCATCCCATTCCATCCCATGCCATCCCAGCCCATCCCAGGTATCCCAACCCATCCAATCCCATCCCATCCCATCCCAGGGATCCCATCCCATCCCATCCCAGGGATCCCATCCCATACGAGCTATCACAATCCAGGGATCCCATCCCTGGGATCCCATCTCATCCCATCCCAGGGATCCAATCCCATCCCATCTCATCCCAGGGATCCCATAACATCCCATCCCAGTGTTCCCAACCCATCCCAACCCATGCCATCCCATCCAATCCCATCCCATGCCAGGGATCGCATCCCATCTCAGGGATCACATTCCAGGGATCCCATCCCAGGGATCCCATCCCATCCCAGGGATCCCATCTCATCCCATCCAAGGGATCCAATCCCATCCAAGGGATAACATCCCAGGGATTCGATCCCAACCCAGGGATCCCATCCTATCCCAGGGATTCCATCCCAGGGATCCCATCCCATCCCATCCGATCCCATCCCAGGGATCCCATCCCATCCCATCGAATCCCATCCCAACCCATGCCATCCAATCCAATCCCATCCCATCCGATCCCATTCCATTCCATCCCATCCCATCCCATCCCATCCCATCCCATCCCATCCCATCCCAGGGATCCCATCACAGGGTTCCCATCTCACCCCAGGGATCCAATCCCAGCGATCCTATCCCATCCCAACCCATCCCAACCCATCCCATCCCATCCCATCCCATCCCATCCCATCGATCCCATCCCATCCCATCCCAGGGATCCCATCCCAGGGATCACATCCCATCCAAGTGATCCCATCCCAGGGATCCCAACCCATCCCATCCCATCCCCTCCGCTCCCATCCCATTGATCCCATCCCATCCCAACCCATTCTAGCCCAACCCATCCCATCCAATCCCATCCCATGCAATCACATCCGATCCCATCCCATGTATCCCATCCCAGGGATACCATCCGATCCCATCCCATCCCAGCGATCTCATCCCAGTTATTCCATCCCATCCCAGGGATCCCATCCCAACAAATCCCATCCCAGGGATCCCATCCCATCCCATCACAGGGATCCCATCCCATCCCAGTGATCCCATCCCATCCAATCCCATCCCATCCCATCCATTCCCATCCCAGGAATCCCATCCCATCCCATTCCAGGGATCCCATCCCATTCCAGGAATCCCATCCCATGCCATCCCATCCCATTCCATCCCATCCCATCCCATCCCATCCCATCCCATCCCAGGGATCCAATCCCATCCCAGGGATAACATCCCAGGGATCCCATCCCATCCCATCCCAGGGATCCCATCCCATTCCATCCCATCCCTTCTCATCCCAGGGATCACATCCCATCCCAGGGATCCCATGTTAGAGATCTCATCCCATCTCACTGATGCCATCCCAGGGATTCGATCCCAACGCAGGAATCCCATACTATCCCAGGGATCCCATCCCATCCCAGGAATCCCATCCCATCCCAGGAATCCCATCCCATCCCATTCCAGGGATCCCAACCCATCCCAGTGAACACATCCCATCCCAGGGATCCCATCCCATCCCAGGGATCCCATCCCATTCCTTCCAATCCCATCCTAACCCATCCCAGGGATACCATCCCAGGAATCCCATCCCATCCCAGGGATCCCATCCCATCCAATCCCATCCCATCCCATCCCTGGGATCCCATCCCAGGGATCCCATTCTTGGGATCCCATCCCATCAGAGGGATCCCATCCCATCCCATCCCGTCCCGCACCATCCCATCCCATCCCATCCCATCCCATCCCATCCAAGAGATCCCATCCCATCCCAACACATCCCATCCAATCCCATCCCATCCCATTCCATCCCATCTCATCCCATGAATCCCATAACATCCCATCCCAGGGTTCCCAACCCATCCCAACACATGCCATCCCATCCAATCCCATCCCATCCCATGACATTCCATCCCATCCCATCCCATCCCATCCCATCCCATCCCATCCCATCCCATCCCAGGGATCCCATCCCGGAGTTCCCATCTCATCCCAGGGATCCAATCTTAACGATCCTATCCCATCCCATCCCATCCCATCAAATCCCATCCCATCCCATCCTATCCCATCCCATCCCATCCAATCCCATCCCATCCTATCCCATACCATCCCATCCCATCCCATCCCATTCCAACCCATCCCATCCCACCCCATCCCATCCCATTCCATCCCATCCCATCCCATCCCATCCCAGGGATCCCATCCCAACCCAACCCATCCCATCCTATCCCATCCCATCCCATGCCATCCCATCCCATCCCATCCCATCCCATCCCATCCCATCCCATCCCATCCCATCCCATCCCATCCCATCCCATCCCATCCCGTCCCAGTGATCCAATCCCATCCCAGGGATTCCATCCCAGCCCATCTCATCCCAGCGATCCCATGCCATTCCATCCCATCCCATCACAGGGATCCCATCCCATCCCATCCCATCCCATCCCATCCCATCCCATCCCATCCCATCCCATCCCATCCCATCCCGTCCCAGTGATCCAATCCCATCCCAGGGATTCCATCCCAGCCCATCTCATCCCAGCGATCCCATGCCATTCCATCCCATCCCATCACAGGGATCCCATCCCATCCCATCCCATCCCATCCCATCCCATCCCTGGGATCCCTTCCCAGGGATCCCATCCCTTCCCAGGGATCCCATCCCATCCCAGGGATCCCATCGCAGGGATTCCATCCCATCCCAGGGATCCCATCCCATACGAGGCATCACATTCCTGGGATCCCAACCCAGGGATCCCATCCCATCCCAGGGATCCCATCCCATCCCATCCCATCCCATCCCATCCCATCCGATCCCCGGGATCCCTTCCCAGGGATCCCATCCCATCCCAGTTATCCCATCCCAGGGATTCCATCCCGTCCCAGGGATCCCATCCCATACGAGGGATCACATTCCTGGGATCCCAACCCAGGGATCCCATCCCATCCCAGGGATCCCATCCCATCCCAGGGATCCCATTCCATCCCAGGGATCCCATTCCATCCCAGCTATCCCATCCCAGGGATTCCATCCCATCCCAGGGATCCCATTTCATCTGTTCCCATCCCAGGGATCCCATCCCATCCCAGGGATCCCATCCCATTCCATTCCATCCCATCCCATTCCATCCCATCCCAACCCATCCCAACCCATCCCATCCCATCCCATCGATCCCATCCCATCCCATTCCAGGGATCCCATCCCAGGGATCACATCCCATCCAAGGGATCCCATCCCAGGGATCCCAACCCATCCCATCCCATCCCCTCCGCTCCCATCCCATTGATCCCATCCCATCCCAACCCATTCTAGCCCATCCCATCCCATCCAATCCCATCCCATGCAATCACATCCGATCCCATCCCATGTATCCCATCCCAGGGATACCATCCGATCCCATCCCAGCCCAGGGATCCCATCCCATCCCATCCCATCCCAGCGATCTCATCCCAGGTATTCCATCCCATCCCAGGGATCCCATCCCAACAAATCCCATCCCAGGGATCCCATCCCATCCCATCACAGGGATCCCATCCCATCCCAGTGATCCCATCCCATCCAATCCCATCCCATCCCATCCATTCCCATCCCAGGAATCCCATCCCATCCCATTCCAGGGATCCCATCCCATTCCAGGAATCCCATCCCATGCCATCCCATCCCATTCCATCCCATCCCATCCCATCCCATCCCATCCCATCCCATCCCATCCCATCCCAGGGATCCAATCCCATCCCAGGGATAACATCCCAGGGATCCCATCCCATCCCATCCCAGGGATCCCATCCCATTCCATCCCATCCCTTCTCATCCCAGGGATCACATCCCATCCCAGGGATCCCATGTTAGAGATCTCATCCCATCTCACTGATGCCATACCAGGGATTCGATCCCAACGCAGGAATCCCATACTATCCCAGGGATCCCATCCCATCCCATCCCAGGAATCCCATCCCATCCCATTCCAGGGATCCCAACCCATCCCAGTGAACACATCCCATCCCAGGGATCCCATCCCATCCCAGGGATCCCATCCCATTCCTTCCAATCCCATCCTAACCCATCTCAGGGATACCATCCCAGGAATCCCATCCCATCCCAGGGATCCCATCCCATCCCATCGCATCCCATCCCATCCCAGGGATCCCATCCCATCCCATCCAATCCCATCCCATCCCATCCCAGGTATCCCATCCCAGGGATCCCATCCCATCCCATCCCATCCCATCCCATCCCATCCCATCCCATATCATCCCTGCTATCTCATGCCAGGTATTCCATCCCATCCCAGGGATCCCATCCCAACCGATCCCATCGCAGGGATGCCATCCCTTCCCATCACAGGGATCCCATCCCATCCCAGGGATCCCATCCCATCCCATCCCATCCCATCCCATCCCATCCCATCCCACCCCACCCATTCCCATCCCAGGAATCCCATCCCATCACATCCCGCGGATCCCATAACATCCCAGGGATCCCATCCCATCCCAGGGATTCAATCCCAGAGATCCTATCCCATCCCATCCCATCCCATCCCATCCCATCCCATCCCATCCCATCCCGGGGATCCCATCCCATGGAACCCATCCCAACCCAGGGATCCCATCCCATCCCATCCCATCGCATCCCATCCCATCCCAGGGATCCCATCCCATCCCATCCAATCCCATCCCATCCCATCCCAGGTATCCCATCCCAGGGATCCCATCCCATCCCATCCCATCCCATCCCATCCCATCCCATCCCATCCCATATCATCCCTGCTATCTCATGCCAGGTATTCCATCCCATCCCAGGGATCCCATCCCAACCGATCCCATCGCAGGGATACCATCCCTTCCCATCACAGGGATCCCATCCCATCCCAGGGATCCCATCCCATCCCATCCCATCCCATCCCATCCCATCCCATCCCATCCCACCCCACCCATTCCCATCCCAGGAATCCCATCCCATCACATCCCGCGGATCCCATAACATCCCAGGGATCCCATCCCATCCCAGGGATTCAATCCCAGAGATCCTATCCCATCCCATCCCATCCCATCCCATCCCATCCCATCCCGGGGATCCCATCCCATGGAACCCATCCCAACCCAGGGATCCCATCCGATCCCAGGGATCCCATCCCATTCCAACCCATCCCACCCCAGGGATCCCATCCCAGAGGTTCCATCCCATCCCAGGGATGCCATCCCAGGGATTCGATCCCAACCCAGGGATCCCATCCTATCACAGTGATCCCATCCCATCCAATCCCATCCCATCCCATCCATTCCCATCCCAGGAATCCCATCCCATCCCATTCCAGGGATCCCATCCCATTCCAGGGATCCCATCCCAGCCCAGGGATCCCATCCCAGGGATCGCATCCCATCTCAGGGATCCCATTCCATCCCATCCAAGGATACCATCCCATTCCATCCCATGCCATCCCAGCCCATCCCAGGTATCCCAACCCATCCAATCCCATCCCAACCCAGGGATCCCATCCCATCCCATCCCAGGGATCCCATCCCATACGAGCTATCACAATCCAGGGATCCCATCCCTGGGATCCCATCTCATCCCATCCCAGGGATCCAATCCCATCCCATCTCATCCCAGGGATCCCATAACATCCCATCCCAGTGTTCCCAACCCATCCCAACCCATGCCATCCCATCCAATCCCATCCCATGCCAGGGATCGCATCCCATCTCCGGGATCACATTCCAGGGATCCCATCCCAGGGATCCCATCCCATCCCAGGGATCCCATCCCATCCCATCCCAGGGATCCCATACCAGGGATCCCATCCCATCCCCTGGTCCCCATCCCAGGGATTCCATCCCAACCCATCCCATCCCATGGATTCCATCCGATCCCAGAGATCCCATCCCAGGGATCCCATCCCATCCCAGGGATCCCATCACATCCTACCCCATCCCATCCCATCCTATCCCATCGCATCCCATCCCATCCTATCCCATCGCATCCCATCCCATCCCATCCCATCCCATCCTAGGGATCCCATACCAGGTATCCCATCCCATCCCAGGGATCCCATTCCGTACCATCCCAGGGATCCCATTCCATCCCATCCCATCCCATCGATCCCATCCCATCCCAACCCAGCGTAGCCAATCCCATCCCATCCCACCCCATCCCATCCAATCCCATCCCATCCCACCCCATCCCATGCCATCCCATCCCATCCCAACCCAATCCAGGGACACCATCCATGGGATACCATACCATCCCAACCCATCCCATCCAATCCCATCCCATCCCATCCCAACCCATCCCATCCCATCCCATCCAATCCCAGGGATCCCATCCCATCCCATCCCATCCCATCTCACCCCATCCCATCCCAGGGATCACATCCCATCCCACGGATCCCATCCCATCGCATCCCAGGCATCCCATCCGATCCCATCCCAGGGATCCCATCCCATACCATCCCATCCCATCGCAGGGATCCCATCCCATCCCATCCCATCCCATCACATCCCATCCCAGCGATCTCGTCCCAGGGATTCCATCCCATCACAGTGATCCCATCCCATCCCACCCATTGCCATCCCAGGAATCCCATCCCATCACATCCCACGGATCCCATAACATCCCAGGGATCCCATCCCATCCCATCCCATCCCAGGGATCCCATCCCAGGGATTCCATCCCATCCCAGGGATCCCATCCCATCCCAGGGATCCCATCCCATCCCAACATATCCCATTCCATCCTCTCCCATCCCAGGGATCCTATCCCATCCCAAGTAACCCATCCCATGGATCCCATCCCAGGGAGGCCATCCCATCCCGGGGATCCCAACCCATCCCAGGGATCCCATCCCATCCCAGGGATCCCATCCCATCCCAGCTATCCCATCCCAGGGATTCCATCCCATCCCAGGGATCCCACTTGATCTGTTCCCATCCAAGGGATCCCATCCCATCGCATCCCAGCTATCCCATCCCAGGGATTCCATCCCATCCCAGGGATCCCACTTGATCTGTTCCCATCCCAGGGATCCCATCCCATCCCATCCCATCCCATCCAAGGGATCCCATCCCATCCCAACCCATCCCATCCCATCCGACCCCATCACATTCCATCCCATCCCAGGGATCCAATCCCATCCCATCCCATCCCATCCCATCCCATATCATCCCTGCTATCTCATGCCAGGTATTCCATCCCATCCCAGGGATCCCATCCCAACCAATCCCATCGCTGGGATACCATCCCATCCCATCCCATCACAGGGAGCCCATCCCATTCCAGGGATCCCGTCCCATCCCATCCCACCCATTCCCATCCCAGGAATCCCATCCCATCCCATCCCTGGGATCCCATCCCAGGGATCCCATCTCATCCCAGGGATCCAATCCCAGAGATCCTATCCCATCCCATCCCATCCCATCCCATCCCATCCCATCCCATCCCATCCCAGGGATCCCATCCCATGGAACCCATCCCATCCCAGGGATCCCATCCCATCCCATCCCAGGGATCCCATCCCATCCCAGGGATCCCATCCCATTCCAACCCATCCCATCCTATCCCAGGGATTCCATCCCAGGGATCCCATCCCATCCCATCCGATCCCATCCCAGGGATCCCATCCCATCCCATCGAATCCCATCCCAACCCATGCCATCCCATCCAATCCCATCCCATCCCATCCATTCCCATCCCAGGAATCCCATCCCATCCCATTCCAGGGATCCCATCCCATTCCAGGGATCCCATCCCATCCCATCCCATCCCATCCCATCCCCTCCGCTCCCATCCCATTGATCCCATCCCATCCCAACCCATTCTAGCCCATCCCATCCCATCCAATCCCATCCCATGCAATCACATCCGATCCCATCCCATGTATCCCATCCCAGGGATACCATCCGATCCCATCCCAGCCCAGAGATCCTATCCCATCCCATCCCATCCCATCCCATCCCATCCCATCCCATCCCATCCCATCCCATCCCATCCCAGGGATCCCATCCCATGGAACCCATCCCAACCCAGGGATCCCATCCCATCCCATCCCAGGGATCCCATCCCATGCCAGGGATCCCATCCCATTCCAACCCATCCCATCCTATCCCAGGGATTCCATCCCAGGGATCCCATCCCATCCCATCCGATCCCATCCCAGGGATCCCATCCCATGCCATCCCATCGAATCCCATCCCAACCCATGCC
The DNA here is from genome assembly GCF_052056855.1 of Sturnus vulgaris. Classification (NCBI taxonomy): domain Eukaryota; kingdom Metazoa; phylum Chordata; class Aves; order Passeriformes; family Sturnidae; genus Sturnus; species Sturnus vulgaris. The sequence continues at coordinate 3,010,859 of NC_142282.1, read as the reverse complement.
ATCCCATCCAATCCCATCCCATCCCATCCATTCCCATCCCAGGAATCCCATCCCATCCCATTCCAGGGATCCCATCCCATTCCAGGGATCCCATCCCATGCCATCACATCCCATCCCATCCCATCCCATCCCATCCCATCCCATCCCATCCCATCCAAGGGATCCAATCCCATCCAAGGGATAACATCCCAGGGATTCGATCCCAACCCAGGGATCCCATCCTATCCCAGGGATTCCATCCCAGGGATCCCATCCCATCCCATCCCATCCCAGGGATCCCATCCCATTCCATCCCATCCCTTCTCATCCCAGGGATCACATCCCATCCCAGGGATCCCATGTTAGGGATCTCATCCCATCTCACTGATGCCATCCCAGGGATTCGATCCCAACGCAGGAATCCCATACTATCCCAGGGATCCCATCCCATCCCATCCCAGGAATCCCATCCCATCCCATTCCAGGGATCCCAACCCATCCCAGTGAACACATCCCATCCCAGGGATCCCATCCCATCCCATCCCATCCCATCTCACCCCATCCCATCCCAGGGATCCCATCCCACGGATCCCATCCCATCCCATGCCAGGCATCCCATCCCATCCCCTCCGCTCCCATCCCATCGATCCCATCCCATCCCAACTCATTCTAGCCCATCCCATCCCATCCGATCCCATCCCATGCAATCACATCCGATCCCATCCCTTGTATCCCATCCCAGGGATCCCATCCCATTCCAGGGATCCCATCCCAGCCCAGGGATCCCATCCCAGGGATCGCATCCCATCTCAGGGATCCCATTCCATCCCATCCAAGGATACCATCCCATCCCATCCCATGCCATCCCATCCCATCCCAGGTATCCCATCCCATCCAATCCCATCCCATCCCATCCCTGGGATCCCATCCCAGGGATCCCATTCTTGGGATCCCATCCCATCCCATCCCGTCCCGCACCATCCCATCCCATCCCATCCCATCCCATCCCATCCAAGAGATCCCATCCCAACACATGCCATCCCATCCAATCCCATCCCATCCCATGACATTCCATCCCATCCCATCCCATCCCATCCCATCCCATCCCATTCCATCCCATCCCATCCCATCCCAGAGATCCCATCCCATACGAGGGATCACAATCCAGGGATCGCATCCCGGGGATCCCATCTCATCCCATCCCAGGGATCCAATCCCATCCCATCTCATCCCAGGAATCCCATAACATCCCATCCCAGGGTTCCCAACCCATCCCAACACATGCCATCCCATCCAATCCCATCCCATCCCATGACATCCCATCCCATCCCATCCCATCCCATCCCATCCCATCCCATCCCATCCCATCCCATCCCAGGGATCCCATCCCGGAGTTCCCATCTCATCCCAGGGATCCAATCCCAGCGACCCTATCCCATCGCATCCCATCCCATCCCATCCCATCAAATCCCATCCCATCCCATCCTATCCCATCCCATCCCATCCCATCCCATCCCATCCCATCCCATCCCATCCCAGGGATCCCATCCCATCCCAGGGATTCCATTCCATCCCATCCCATCCCAAGGATCCCATCCCATTCCAACCCATCCCATCCCACCCCATCCCATCCCATTCCATCCCATCCCATCCCATTCCAGGGATCCCATCCCATCCCAGGGATCCCATCCCATCCCATCCTATCCCATCCCATCCCATCCCATGCCATCCCATCCCATCCCATCCCGTCCCAGTGATCCAATCCCATCCCAGGGATTCCATCCCAGGGATCCCATCTCATCCCATGGATCCCATCCCAGGGATCCCATCCCAGGGATCCCATCCCATCCTAGAGATCCCATCCCATCCCATCCCAGGGATCCCATCCAATCACATCCCATCCCATCCCATCACATCCCATCCCATCCCATCCTAGGGATCCCACACCAGGGATCCCATCCCATCCCAGTGAACCAATCCTAGCCATCCTATCCCATCCCAGGGATCCCATCTCATCCCATCCTATCCCATCCCATCCCATTGTAGCCCATCCCATCCCATCCCATCCTATCCAATCCCATCCCATCCCACGGATCCCATCCCATCCAAACCCATCCCATCCCATCCTACCCCATCCCATCCCATCCTATCCCATCCCATCCCATCCCATCCCATCCCGTCCCATCACATCCCATCCCAGATATCCCATCCCAGGGATCCCATCCCATCCAAACCCATCCCATCCCATCCTACCCCATCCCATCCCATCCCATCCCATCCAATCCCATCCCATCCCATCCCATGCCATACCAGGGATCCCATACCAGGGATCCCATCCCAACCAATCCCAACCCAGGGATCCCATCCCATCCCATCCAATCCCAGGGATCCCATCCCATCCCAACCCATCCCATCCCATCTCACCCCATCCCATCCCAGGGATCCCATCCCATCCCATCCCAGGGATCCCATCCCATCCCAGGGATCCCATCCCAGAGATCCTCTCCCATCCCATCCCATTCCTGGGATCCCATCCCATGGAACCCATCCCATCCCAGGGATCCAATCCCATCCCATCTCATCCCAGGGATCCCATCCCATCGCAGGGATCCCATGCCGTACCATCCCAGGGATCCCATTCCATCCCATCCCATCCCATCCCATCGATCCCATCCCATCCCAACCCATTGTAGCCAATCCCATCCCATCCCACCCCATCCCATCCCATCCAATCCCATCCCATCCCATCCCATCCCATCCCATTCCATCCCATCCCATCCTAGGGACACTATCCCAGCTATACCATACCATCCCATCCCATCGCAGGGATCCCATCCCATCCCATCCCGTCCCATCCCATCCCACCCCATCCCATCCCATCCCATCCCATCCCATCCCATCCCATCCCAAGGATCTCATCCCAGGGATTCCAGCCCATCCCAGGTATCCCATCCCAACCAATCCCAACCCAGGGATCCCATCCCATCCCATCCCATCCCAACCAATCCCAACCCAGGGATCCCATCCCATCCCATCCCATCTCATCCCATCCCATCCCAGGGATCCCATCCCATCCCACGTATCCCATCCCATCTCATCCCGCGGATCCCATGCCATGGCAACCCATCCCATCCCATCCCATCCCATCCCAGGGATCCCGTCCCATCCAAACCCATCCCATCCCATCCTACCCCATCCCATCCCATCCTATCACATCCCATCCCCTCCCATCCCATCCTAGGGATCCCATACCAGGTATCCCATCCCATCCCATCCCATTCCGTACCATCCCAGGGATCCCATTTCATCCCATCCCATCCCATCGATCCCCTCCCATCCCAACCCATTGTAGCCAATCTCATCCCATCCTACCCCATCCCATCCCATCCAATCCCATCCCATCCCATCCCATCCCATCCCATCCCATTCCAGGGACACCATCCCAGGGATACCATACCATCCCATCCCATCCCATCGCAGGGATCCCATCCCATCCCATCCCGTCCCATCCCATCCCATCCCACCCCTTCCCATCCCATCCCATCCCATCCCATCCCAGCGATCTCATCCCAGGGATTCCATCCCATCCCAGGTATCCCATCCCAACCAATCCCAACCCAGGGATCCCATCCCATCCCATCCCATCCCATCCCATCTCATCCCATCCCATCCCAGGGATCCCATCCCATGTATCCCATCCCATCTCATCCCGCGGATCCCATGCCATGGCATCCCATCCCATCCCATTCCATCCCATCCCATCCCAGGGATCCCATCCCATCCCATCCAAAACCATCCCATCCAAACCCATCCCATCCCATCCCATCCCATCCCATCCCATCCCATCCCATCCCATCCCATCCCATCCCATCCCATTGTAGCCCATCCCATCCCTTCGCACCCCATCCCATCCCATCCCGTCCCATCACATCCCATCCCAGATATCCCATCCCAGGGATCCCATCCCATCCCAGGGATCCCATCCCAGGGATCCCATCCCAGGGATCCCATCCCATCCCATCCCATCCCATCCCAGGGATCCCATACCAGGGATCCCATCCCGTCCCCGGGTCCCCATCCCAGGGATTGCATCCCATCCCAACCCATCCCATCCCATGGATACCATCCTATCCCAGAGATCCCATCCCAGGGATCCCATCCCATACCATCCCAGGGATCGCATCCCATCCCAACCAATCCCATCCCACCCCATCCCATCCCATTCCATCCCATCCCATCCCATCCGATCCCAACCCATGCCATCCCAGGGATCCCATCCCATGCCATCCCAGGGATCCCATCCCATCCCAGGGATCCCATCCCATACCTTCCCATCCCATCACATCCCCTCCCATCCCATCTCTGAGATCCCATCCCATCCCAACCCATCCCATCCCATCCCATCCCAACCCATCCCACCCCATCCCATCCCATCCCATCCCATCCCATCCCATTCCATCCCATCCCAGGGATCCCATCCCTGGGATCCCATCCCTTCCCAGGCATCCCATCCCATACGAGGGATCACAATCCAGGGATCCCATCCCTGGGATCCCATCTCATCCCATCCCAGGGATCCAATCCCATCCCATCTCATCCCAGGGATCCCATAACATCCCATCCCATGTTTCCCAACCCATCCCATCCAATCCCATCCCATCCCAGGGATCGCATCCCATCTCAGGGATCCCATTCCATCCCATCCAATCCCAGGGATCCCATCCCATCCCATCCCATCTCACCCCATCCTATCCCAGGGATCCCATCCCATCCCACGAATCCCATCCCATCCCATGCCAGGCATCCCATCCCATCCCCTCCGCTCCCATCCCATCCGATCCCATCCCATCCCATCCCAACCCATCCCACCCCATCCCATCCCATCCCCTCCGCTCCCATCCCATCCGATCCCATCCCATCCCATCCCAACCCATCCCACCCCATCCCATCCCATCCCATCCCATCCCATCCCATTCCATCCCATCCCAGGGATCCCATCCCTGGGATCCCATCCCTTCCCAGGCATCCCATCCCATACGAGGGATCACAATCCAGGGATCCCATCCCTGGGATCCCATCTCATCCCATCCCAGGGATCCAATCCCATCCCATCTCATCCCAGGGATCCCATAACATCCCATCCCATGTTTCCCAACCCATCCCATCCAATCCCATCCCATCCCAGGGATCGCATCCCATCTCAGGGATCCCATTCCATCCCATCCAATCCCAGGGATCCCATCCCATCCCATCCCATCTCACCCCATCCTATCCCAGGGATCCCATCCCATCCCACGAATCCCATCCCATCCCATGCCAGGCATCCCATCCCATCCCCTCCGCTCCCATCCCATCCGATCCCATCCCATGCAATCACATCCGATCCCATCCCTTGTATCCCATCCCAGGGATCCCATCCCATTCCAGGGATCCCATCCCAGCCCAGGGATCCCATCCCAGGGATCGCATCCCATCTCAGGGATCCCATTCCATCCCATCCAAGGATACCATCCCATCCCATGCCATCCCATCCCATCCCAGGTATCCCATCCCATCCCATCCAATCCCATCCCATCCCATCCCTGGGATCCCATCCCAGGGATCCCATTCTTGGGATCCCATCCCATCAGAGGGATCCCATCCCATCCCATCCCGTCCCGCACCATCCCATCCCATCCCATCCCATCCCATCCCATCCCATCCCATCCCATCCCATCCAAGAGATCCCATCCCATCCCAACACATCCCATCCAATCCCATCCCATCCCATTCCATCCCATCTCATCCCATGAATCCCATAACATCCCATCCCAGGGTTCCCAACCCATCCCAACACATGCCATCCCATCCAATCCCATCCCATCCCATGACATTCCATCCCATCCCATCCCATCCCATCCCATCCCATCCCATCCCATCCCATCCCAGGGATCCCATCCCGGAGTTCCCATCTCATCCCAGGGATCCAATCTTAACGATCCTATCCCATCCCATCCCATCCCATCAAATCCCATCCCATCCCATCCTATCCCATCCCATCCCATCCAATCCCATCCCATCCTATCCCATACCATCCCATCCCATCCCATCCCATTCCAACCCATCCCATCCCACCCCATCCCATCCCATTCCATCCCATCCCATCCCATCCCATCCCAGGGATCCCATCCCAACCCAACCCATCCCATCCTATCCCATCCCATCCCATGCCATCCCATCCCATCCCATCCCATCCCATCCCATCCCATCCCATCCCATCCCATCCCATCCCATCCCGTCCCAGTGATCCAATCCCATCCCAGGGATTCCATCCCAGCCCATCTCATCCCAGCGATCCCATGCCATTCCATCCCATCCCATCACAGGGATCCCATCCCATCCCATCCCATCCCATCCCATCCCATCCCATCCCATCCCTGGGATCCCTTCCCAGGGATCCCATCCCTTCCCAGGGATCCCATCCCATCCCAGGGATCCCATCGCAGGGATTCCATCCCATCCCAGGGATCCCATCCCATACGAGGCATCACATTCCTGGGATCCCAACCCAGGGATCCCATCCCATCCCAGGGATCCCATCCCATCCCATCCCATCCCATCCCATCCGATCCCCGGGATCCCTTCCCAGGGATCCCATCCCATCCCAGTTATCCCATCCCAGGGATTCCATCCCGTCCCAGGGATCCCATCCCATACGAGGGATCACATTCCTGGGATCCCAACCCAGGGATCCCATCCCATCCCAGGGATCCCATTCCATCCCAGGGATCCCATTCCATCCCAGCTATCCCATCCCAGGGATTCCATCCCATCCCAGGGATCCCATTTCATCTGTTCCCATCCCAGGGATCCCATCCCATCCCAGGGATCCCATCCCATTCCATTCCATCCCATCCCATTCCATCCCATCCCAACCCATCCCAACCCATCCCATCCCATCCCATCGATCCCATCCCATCCCATTCCAGGGATCCCATCCCAGGGATCACATCCCATCCAAGGGATCCCATCCCAGGGATCCCAACCCATCCCATCCCATCCCAGGGATCCCATAACATCCCATCCCATGTTTCCCAACCCATCCCATCCAATCCCATCCCATCCCAGGGATCGCATCCCATCTCAGGGATCCCATTCCATCCCATCCAATCCCAGGGATCCCATCCCATCCCATCCCATCTCACCCCATCCTATCCCAGGGATCCCATCCCATCCCACGAATCCCATCCCATCCCATGCCAGGCATCCCATCCCATCCCCTCCGCTCCCATCCCATCCGATCCCATCCCATGCAATCACATCCGATCCCATCCCTTGTATCCCATCCCAGGGATCCCATCCCATTCCAGGGATCCCATCCCAGCCCAGGGATCCCATCCCAGGGATCGCATCCCATCTCAGGGATCCCATTCCATCCCATCCAAGGATACCATCCCATCCCATGCCATCCCATCCCATCCCAGGTATCCCATCCCATCCCATCCAATCCCATCCCATCCCATCCCATCCCTGGGATCCCATCCCAGGGATCCCATTCTTGGGATCCCATCCCATCAGAGGGATCCCATCCCATCCCATCCCGTCCCGCACCATCCCATCCCATCCCATCCCATCCCATCCCATCCCATCCAAGAGATCCCATCCCATCCCAACACATCCCATCCAATCCCATCCCATCCCATTCCATCCCATCTCATCCCATGAATCCCATAACATCCCATCCCAGGGTTCCCAACCCATCCCAACACATGCCATCCCATCCAATCCCATCCCATCCCATGACATTCCATCCCATCCCATCCCATCCCATCCCATCCCATCCCATCCCATCCCAGGGATCCCATCCCGGAGTTCCCATCTCATCCCAGGGATCCAATCTTAACGATCCTATCCCATCCCATCCCATCCCATCAAATCCCATCCCATCCCATCCTATCCCATCCCATCCCATCCAATCCCATCCCATCCTATCCCATACCATCCCATCCCATCCCATCCCATTCCAACCCATCCCATCCCACCCCATCCCATCCCATTCCATCCCATCCCATCCCATCCCATCCCAGGGATCCCATCCCAACCCAACCCATCCCATCCTATCCCATCCCATCCCATGCCATCCCATCCCATCCCATCCCATCCCATCCCATCCCATCCCATCCCGTCCCAGTGATCCAATCCCATCCCAGGGATTCCATCCCAGCCCATCTCATCCCAGCGATCCCATGCCATTCCATCCCATCCCATCACAGGGATCCCATCCCATCCCATCCCATCCCATCCCATCCCATCCCTGGGATCCCTTCCCAGGGATCCCATCCCTTCCCAGGGATCCCATCCCATCCCAGGGATCCCATCGCAGGGATTCCATCCCATCCCAGGGATCCCATCCCATACGAGGCATCACATTCCTGGGATCCCAACCCAGGGATCCCATCCCATCCCAGGGATCCCATCCCATCCCATCCCATCCCATCCCATCCGATCCCCGGGATCCCTTCCCAGGGATCCCATCCCATCCCAGTTATCCCATCCCAGGGATTCCATCCCGTCCCAGGGATCCCATCCCATACGAGGGATCACATTCCTGGGATCCCAACCCAGGGATCCCATCCCATCCCAGGGATCCCATCCCATCCCAGGGATCCCATTCCATCCCAGGGATCCCATTCCATCCCAGCTATCCCATCCCAGGGATTCCATCCCATCCCAGGGATCCCATTTCATCTGTTCCCATCCCAGGGATCCCATCCCATCCCAGGGATCCCAACCCATCCCAACCCATCCCATCCCATCCCATCGATCCCATCCCATCCCATTCCAGGGATCCCATCCCAGGGATCACATCCCATCCAAGGGATCCCATCCCAGGGATCCCAACCCATCCCATCCCATCCCCTCCGCTCCCATCCCATTGATCCCATCCCATCCCAACCCATTCTAGCCCATCCCATCCCATCCAATCCCATCCCATGCAATCACATCCGATCCCATCCCATGTATCCCATCCCAGGGATACCATCCGATCCCATCCCAGCCCAGGGATCCCATCCCATCCCATCCCATCCCAGCGATCTCATCCCAGGTATTCCATCCCATCCCAGGGATCCCATCCCAACAAATCCCATCCCAGGGATCCCATCCCATCCCATCACAGGGATCCCATCCCATCCCAGTGATCCCATCCCATCCAATCCCATCCCATCCCATCCATTCCCATCCCAGGAATCCCATCCCATCCCATTCCAGGGATCCCATCCCATTCCAGGAATCCCATCCCATGCCATCCCATCCCATTCCATCCCATGCCATCCCATCCCATCCCATCCCATCCCATCCCATCCCATCCCATCCCATCCCATCCCATCCCAGGGATCCCATCCCATTCCATCCCATCCCTTCTCATCCCAGGGATCACATCCCATCCCAGGGATCCCATGTTAGAGATCTCATCCAATCTCACTGATGCCATCCCAGGGATTCGATCCCAACGCAGGAATCCCATACTATCCCAGGGATCCCATCCCATCCCATCCCAGGAATCCCATCCCATCCCATTCCAGGGATCCCAACCCATCCCAGTGAACACATCCCATCCCAGGGATCCCATCCCATCCCAGGGATCCCATCCCATTCCTTCCAATCCCATCCTAACCCATCCCAGGGATACCATCCCAGGAATCCCATCCCATCCCAGGGATCCCATCCCATCCCATCGCATCCCATCCCATCCCAGGGATCCCATCCCATCCCATCCAATCCCATCCCATCCCATCCCAGGTATCCCATCCCAGGGATCCCATCCCATCCCATCCCATCCCATCCCATCCCATCCCATCCCATATCATCCCTGCTATCTCATGCCAGGTATTCCATCCCATCCCAGGGATCCCATCCCAACCGATCCCATCGCAGGGATGCCATCCCTTCCCATCACAGGGATCCCATCCCATCCCAGGGATCCCATCCCATCCCATCCCATCCCATCCCATCCCACCCCACCCATTCCCATCCCAGGAATCCCATCCCATCACATCCCGCGGATCCCATAACATCCCAGGGATCCCATCCCATCCCAGGGATTCAATCCCAGAGATCCTATCCCATCCCATCCCATCCCATCCCATCCCATCCCGGGGATCCCATCCCATGGAACCCATCCCAACCCAGGGATCCCATCCCATCCCATCCCAGGGATCCCATCCGATCCCAGGGATCCCATCCCATTCCAACCCATCCCACCCCAGGGATCCCATCCCAGAGATTCCATCCCATCCCAGGGATGCCATCCCAGGGATTCGATCCCAACCCAGGGATCCCATCCTATCACAGTGATCCCATCCCATCCAATCCCATCCCATCCCATCCATTCCCATCCCAGGAATCCCATCCCATTCCAGGGATCCCATCCCATTCCAGGGATCCCATCCCAGCCCAGGGATCCCATCCCAGGGATCGCATCCCATCTCAGGGATCCCATTCCATCCCATCCAAGGATACCATCCCATTCCATCCCATGCCATCCCAGCCCATCCCAGGTATCCCAACCCATCCAATCCCATCCCATCCCATCCCAGGGATCCCATCCCATCCCATCCCAGGGATCCCATCCCATACGAGCTATCACAATCCAGGGATCCCATCCCTGGGATCCCATCTCATCCCATCCCAGGGATCCAATCCCATCCCATCTCATCCCAGGGATCCCATAACATCCCATCCCAGTGTTCCCAACCCATCCCAACCCATGCCATCCCATCCTATCCCATTCCATGCCAGGGATCGCATCCCATCTCAGGGATCACATTCCAGGGATCCCATCCCAGGGATTCCATCCCATCCCAGGGATCCCATCTCATCCCATCCAAGGGATCCAATCCCATCCAAGGGATAACATCCCAGGGATTCGATCCCAACCCAGGGATCCCATCCTATCCCAGGGATTCCATCCCAGGGATCCCATCCCATCCCATCCGATCCCATCCCAGGGATCCCATCCCATCCCATCGAATCCCATCCCAACCCATGCCATCCAATCCAATCCCATCCCATCCGATCCCATTCCATTCCATCCCATCCCATTCCATCCCATCCCATCCCATCCCATCCCATCCCATCCCATCCCATCCCATCCCAGGGATCCCATCACAGGGTTCCCATCTCATACCAGGGATCCAATCCCAGCGATCCTATCCCATCCCAACCCATCCCAACCCATCCCATCCCATCCCATCCCATCCCATCCCATCGATCCCATCCCATCCCATCCCAGGGATCCCATCCCAGGGATCACATCCCATCCAAGGGATCCCATCCCAGGGATCCCAACCCATCCCATCCCATCCCCTCCGCTCCCATCCCATTGATCCCATCCCATCCCAACCCATTCTAGCCCATCCCATCCCATCCAATCCCATCCCATGCAATCACATCCGATCCCATCCCATGTATCCCATCCCAGGGATACCATCCGATCCCATCCCAGCCCAGGGATCCCATCCCATCCCATCCCAGCGATCTCATCCCAGGTATTCCATCCCATCCCAGGGATCCCATCCCATCCATTCCCATCCCAGGAATCCCATCCCATCCCATTCCAGGGATCCCATCCCATCCCAGTGATCCCATCCCATCCAATCCCATCCCATCCCATCCATTCCCATCCCAGGAATCCCATCCCATCCCATTCCAGGGATCCCATCCCATTCCAGGAATCCCATCCCATGCCATCCCATCCCATTCCATCCCATCCCATCCCATCCCATCCCATCCCATCCCATCCCATCCCATCCCAGGGATCCAATCCCATCCCAGGGATAAGATCCCAGGGATCCCATCCCATCCCATCCCAGGGATCCCATCCCATTCCATCCCATCCCTTCTCATCCCAGGGATCCCATCCCAGCCCAGGGATCCCATCCCAGGGATCGCATCCCATCTCAGGGATCCCATTCCATCCCATCCAAGGATACCATCCCATTCCATCCCATGCCATCCCAGCCCATCCCAGGTATCCCAACCCATCCAATCCCATCCCATCCCATCCCAGGGATCCCATCCCATCCCATCCCAGGGATCCCATCCCATACGAGCTATCACAATCCAGGGATCCCATCCCTGGGATCCCATCTCATCCCATCCCAGGGATCCAATCCCATCCCATCTCATCCCAGGGATCCCATAACATCCCATCCCAGTGTTCCCAACCCATCCCAACCCATGCCATCCCATCCAATCCCATCCCATGCCAGGGATCGCATCCCATCTCAGGGATCACATTCCAGGGATCCCATCCCAGGGATCCCATCCCATCCCAGGGATCCCATCTCATCCCATCCAAGGGATCCAATCCCATCCAAGGGATAACATCCCAGGGATTCGATCCCAACCCAGGGATCCCATCCTATCCCAGGGATTCCATCCCAGGGATCCCATCCCATCCCATCCGATCCCATCCCAGGGATCCCATCCCATCCCATCGAATCCCATCCCAACCCATGCCATCCAATCCAATCCCATCCCATCCGATCCCATTCCATTCCATCCCATCCCATCCCATCCCATCCCATCCCATCCCATCCCATCCCATCCCATCCCATCCCATCCCATCCCAGGGATCCCATCACAGGGTTCCCATCTCACCCCAGGGATCCAATCCCAGCGATCCTATCCCATCCCAACCCATCCCAACCCATCCCATCCCATCCCATCCCATCCCATCCCATCCCATCCCATCCCATCGATCCCATCCCATCCCATCCCAGGGATCCCATCCCAGGGATCACATCCCATCCAAGGGATCCCATCCCAGGGATCCCAACCCATCCCATCCCATCCCCTCCGCTCCCATCCCATTGATCCCATCCCATCCCAACCCATTCTAGCCCAACCCATCCCATCCAATCCCATCCCATGCAATCACATCCGATCCCATCCCATGTATCCCATCCCAGGGATACCATCCGATCCCATCCCATCCCAGCGATCTCATCCCAGTTATTCCATCCCATCCCAGGGATCCCATCCCAACAAATCCCATCCCAGGGATCCCATCCCATCCCATCACAGGGATCCCATCCCATCCCAGTGATCCCATCCCATCCAATCCCATCCCATCCCATCCATTCCCATCCCAGGAATCCCATCCCATCCCATTCCAGGGATCCCATCCCATTCCAGGAATCCCATCCCATGCCATCCCATCCCATTCCATCCCATCCCATCCCATCCCATCCCATCCCATCCCATCCCATCCCAGGGATCCAATCCCATCCCAGGGATAACATCCCAGGGATCCCATCCCATCCCATCCCAGGGATCCCATCCCATTCCATCCCATCCCTTCTCATCCCAGGGATCACATCCCATCCCAGGGATCCCATGTTAGAGATCTCATCCCATCTCACTGATGCCATCCCAGGGATTCGATCCCAACGCAGGAATCCCATACTATCCCAGGGATCCCATCCCATCCCATCCCATCCCAGGAATCCCATCCCATCCCAGGAATCCCATCCCATCCCATTCCAGGGATCCCAACCCATCCCAGTGAACACATCCCATCCCAGGGATCCCATCCCATCCCAGGGATCCCATCCCATTCCTTCCAATCCCATCCTAACCCATCCCAGGGATACCATCCCAGGAATCCCATCCCATCCCAGGGATCCCATCCCATCCCATCGCATCCCATCCCATCCCAGGGATCCCATCCCATCCCATCCAATCCCATCCCATCCCATCCCAGGTATCCCATCCCAGGGATCCCATCCCATCCCATCCCATCCCATCCCATCCCATCCCATATCATCCCTGCTATCTCATGCCAGGTATTCCATCCCATCCCAGGGATCCCATCCCAACCGATCCCATCGCAGGGATACCATCCCTTCCCATCACAGGGATCCCATCCCATCCCAGGGATCCCATCCCATCCCATCCCATCCCATCCCACCCCACCCATTCCCATCCCAGGAATCCCATCCCATCACATCCCGCGGATCCCATAACATCCCAGGGATCCCATCCCATCCCAGGGATTCAATCCCAGAGATCCTATCCCATCCCATCCCATCCCATCCCATCCCATCCCATCCCATCCCGGGGATCCCATCCCATGGAACCCATCCCAACCCAGGGATCCCATCCGATCCCATCCCAGGGATCCCATCCGATCCCAGGGATCCCATCCCATTCCAACCCATCCCACCCCAGGGATCCCATCCCAGAGATTCCATCCCATCCCAGGGATGCCATCCCAGGGATTCGATCCCAACCCAGGGATCCCATCCTATCACAGTGATCCCATCCCATCCAATCCCATCCCATCCATTCCCATCCCAGGAATCCCATCCCATCCCATTCCAGGGATCCCATCCCATTCCAGGGATCCCATCCCAGCCCAGGGATCCCATCCCAGGGATCGCATCCCATCTCAGGGATCCCATTCCATCCCATCCAAGGATACCATCCCATTCCATCCCATGCCATCCCAGCCCATCCCAGGTATCCCAACCCATCCAATCCCATCCCATCCCATCCCAGGGATCCCATCCCATCCCATCCCAGGGATCCCATCCCATAGGAGCTATCACAATCCAGGGATCCCATCCCTGGGATCCCATCTCATCCCATCCCAGGGATCCAATCCCATCCCATCTCATCCCAGGGATCCCATAACATCCCATCCCAGTGTTCCCAACCCATCCCAACCCATGCCATCCCATCCAATCCCATCCCATGCCAGGGATCGCATCCCATCTCAGGGATCACATTCCAGGGATCCCATCCCAGGGATCCCATCCCATCCCAGGGATCCCATCCCATCCCATCCCAGGGATCCCATACCAGGGATCCCATCCCATCCCCTGGTCCCCATCCCAGGGATTCCATCCCAACCCATCCCATCCCATGGATTCCATCCGATCACAGAGATCCCATCCCAGGGATCGCATCCCATCCCAGGGATCCCATCACATCCTACCCCATCCCATCCCATCCTATCCCATCGCATCCCATCCCATCCTATCCCATCGCATCCCATCCCATCCCATCCCATCCTAGGGATCCCATACCAGGTATCCCATCCCATCCCAGGGATCCCATTCCGTACCATCCCAGGGATCCCATTCCATCCCATCCCATCCCATCGATCCCATCCCATCCCAACCCAGCGTAGCCAATCCCATCCCATCCCACCCCATCCCATCCAATCCCATCCCATCCCACCCCATCCCATGCCATCCCATCCCATCCCATCCCATCCCAGGGACACCATCCATGGGATACCATACCATCCCAACCCATCCCATCCAATCCCATCCCATCCCATCCCAACCCATCCCATCCCATCCCATCCAATCCCAGGGATCCCATCCCATCCCATCCCATCCCATCTCACCCCATCCCATCCCAGGGATCACATCCCATCCCACGGATCCCATCCCATCGCATCCCAGGCATCCCATCCGATCCCATCCCAGGGATCCCATCCCATACCATCCCATCCCATCGCAGGGATCCCATCCCATCCCATCCCATCCCATCACATCCCATCCCAGCGATCTCGTCCCAGGGATTCCATCCCATCACAGTGATCCCATCCCATCCCACCCATTGCCATCCCAGGAATCCCATCCCATCACATCCCACGGATCCCATAACATCCCAGGGATCCCATCCCATCCCATCCCATCCCATCCCATCCCAGGGATCCCATCCCAGGGATTCCATCCCATCCCAGTGATCCCATCCCATACGAGGGATCACATTCCAGGTATCCCATCCCAGGGATCCCATCCCATCCCAGGGATCCCATCCCATCCCAACATATCCCATCCCATCCTCTCCCATCCCAGGGATCCTATCCCATCCCAAGTAACCCATCCCATGGATCCCATCCCAGGGAGGCCATCCCATCCCGGGGATCCCAACCCATCCCAGGGATCCCATCCCATCCCAGGGATCCCATCCCATCCCATCCCAGCTATCCCATCCCAGGGATTCCATCCCATCCCAGGGATCCCACTTGATCTGTTCCCATCCCAGGGATCCCATCCCATCCCATCCCAGCTATCCCATCCCAGGGATTCCATCCCATCCCAGGGATCCCACTTGATCTGTTCCCATCCCAGGGATCCCATCCCATCCCATCCCATCCCATCCCATCCAAGGGATCCCATCCCATCCCAACCCATCCCATCCCATCCGACCCCATCACATTCCATCCCATCCCAGGGATCCAATCCCATCCCATCCCATCCCATCCCATCCCATCCCATCCCATCCCATCCCATATCATCCCTGCTATCTCATGCCAGGTATTCCATCCCATCCCAGGGATCCCATCCCAACCAATCCCATCGCTGGGATACCATCCCATCCCATCACAGGGAGCCCATCCCATTCCAGGGATCCCGTCCCATCCCATCCCACCCATTCCCATCCCAGGAATCCCATCCCATCCCATCCCTGGGATCCCATCCCAGGGATCCCATCTCATCCCAGGGATCCAATCCCAGAGATCCTATCCCATCCCATCCCATCCCATCCCATCCCATCCCATCCCATCCCATCCCAGGGATCCCATCCCATGGAACCCATCCCAACCCAGGGATCCCATCCCATCCCATCCCAGGGATCCCATCCCATCCCAGGGATCCCATCCCATTCCAACCCATCCCATCCTATCCCAGGGATTCCATCCCAGGGATCCCATCCCATCCCATCCCATCCGATCCCATCCCAGGGATCCCATCCCATCCCATCGAATCCCATCCCAACCCATGCCATCCCATCCAATCCCATCCCATCCCATCCATTCCCATCCCAGGAATCCCATCCCATCCCATTCCAGGGATCCCATCCCATTCCAGGGATCCCATCCCATGCCATCACATCCCATCCCATTCCATCCCATCCCATCCCATCCCATCCCATCCCATCCCATCCCATCCCATCCCAACCCATCCCATCCCATCCAAGGGATCGAATCCCATCCAAGGGATAACATCCCAGGGATTCGATCCCAACCCAGGGATCCCATCCTATCCCAGGGATTCCATCCCAGGGATCCCATCCCATCCCATCCCATCCCAGGGATCCCATCCCATTCCATCCCATCCCTTCTCATCCCAGGGATCACATCCCATCCCAGGGATCCCATGTTAGGGATGTCATCCCATCTCACTGATGCCATCCCAGGGATTCGATCCCAACGCAGGAATCCCATACTATCCCAGGGATCCCATCCCATCCCATCCCAAGAATCCCAACCCATCCCATTCCAGGGATCCCAACCCATCCCAGTGAACACATCCCATCCCAGGGATCCCATCCCATCCCAGGGATCCCATCCCATTCCATCCAATCCCATCCTAACCCATCCCAGGGATACCATCCCATGAATCCCATCCCATCCCAGGGATCCCATCCCATCCCATCGCATCCCATCCCATCCCAGGGATCCCATCCCATCCCATCCCATCCAATCCCATCCCATCCCATCCCAGGTATCCCATCCCAGGGATCCCATCCCATCCCATCCCATCCCATCCCATCCCATCCCATCCCATCCCATCCCATCCCATATCATCCCTGCTATCTCATGCCAGGTATTCCATCCCATCCCAGGGATCCCATCCCAACCGATCCCATCGCAGGGATACCATCCCTTCCCATCACAGGGATCCCATCCCATCCCAGGGAGCCCATCCCATCCCATCCCATCCCACCCCACCCATTCCCATCCCAGGAATCCCATCCCATCGCATCCCGCGGATCCCATAACATCCCAGGGATCCCATCCCATCCCAGGGATTCAATCCCAGAGATCCTATCCCATCCCATCCCATCCCATCCCATCCCGGGGATCCCATCCCATGGAACCCATCCCAACCCAGGGATCCCATCCCATCCCATCCCAGGGATCCCATCCGATCCCAGGGATCCCATCCCATTCCAACCCATCCCACCCTAGGGATCCCATCCCAGAGATTCCATCCCATCCCAGGGATGCCATCCCAGGGATTCGATCCCATCCCAGTGATCCCATCCGATCCCACCCATTCCCATCCCAGGGATCCCATCCCATCCCATCCCTTCCCATCCCATCCCATCCCATCCCATGCCATCCCATCCCAGGGATACCATCCCAGGGATCCCATCCCACGGATCCCATCCCATACGAGGGATCACATTCCAGGGATCCCATCCCTAGCATCACATCTCATCCCATCCCAGGGATCCAATCCCATCCCATCTCATCCCAGGGATCCCATAAGATCCCATCCAACGGTTCCCAACCCATCCCAACCCATCCCTTCCCATGGATCCCATCCCTTCCCATCCCATCCCATCCCAGGGATCCCATCCCATCCCAGGGATAACACCCCAGGGATCCCATCCCAGGGATCCCATCCCATTCCATCCCATCCCATTCCATCCCATCCCATCCCATCCCATCCCATCCCATCCCATCCCATCCCAGGGATCCCATCACAGGGTTCCCATCTCATACCAGGGATCCAATCCCAGCGATCCTATCCCATCCCAACCCATCCCAACCCATCCCATCCCATCCCATCCCATCCCATCGATCCCATCCCATCCCATCCCAGGGATCCCATCCCAGGGATCACATCCCATCCAAGGGATCCCATCCCAGGGATCCCAACCCATCCCATCCCATCCCCTCCGCTCCCATCCCATTGATCCCATCCCATCCCAACCCATTCTAGCCCATCCCATCCCATCCAATCCCATCCCATGCAATCACATCCGATCCCATCCCATGTATCCCATCCCAGGGATACCATCCGATCCCATCCCAGCCCAGGGATCCCATCCCATCCCATCCCAGCGATCTCATCCCAGGTATTCCATCCCATCCCAGGGATCCCATCCCATCCATTCCCATCCCAGGAATCCCATCCCATCCCATTCCAGGGATCCCATCCCATCCCAGTGATCCCATCCCATCCAATCCCATCCCATCCCATCCATTCCCATCCCAGGAATCCCATCCCATCCCATTCCAGGGATCCCATCCCATTCCAGGAATCCCATCCCATGCCATCCCATCCCATTCCATCCCATCCCATCCCATCCCATCCCATCCCATCCCATCCCATCCCAGGGATCCAATCCCATCCCAGGGATAAGATCCCAGGGATCCCATCCCATCCCATCCCAGGGATCCCATCCCATTCCATCCCATCCCTTCTCATCCCAGGGATCCCATCCCAGCCCAGGGATCCCATCCCAGGGATCGCATCCCATCTCAGGGATCCCATTCCATCCCATCCAAGGATACCATCCCATTCCATCCCATGCCATCCCAGCCCATCCCAGGTATCCCAACCCATCCAATCCCATCCCATCCCATCCCAGGGATCCCATCCCATCCCATCCCAGGGATCCCATCCCATACGAGCTATCACAATCCAGGGATCCCATCCCTGGGATCCCATCTCATCCCATCCCAGGGATCCAATCCCATCCCATCTCATCCCAGGGATCCCATAACATCCCATCCCAGTGTTCCCAACCCATCCCAACCCATGCCATCCCATCCAATCCCATCCCATGCCAGGGATCGCATCCCATCTCAGGGATCACATTCCAGGGATCCCATCCCAGGGATCCCATCCCATCCCAGGGATCCCATCTCATCCCATCCAAGGGATCCAATCCCATCCAAGGGATAACATCCCAGGGATTCGATCCCAACCCAGGGATCCCATCCTATCCCAGGGATTCCATCCCAGGGATCCCATCCCATCCCATCCGATCCCATCCCAGGGATCCCATCCCATCCCATCGAATCCCATCCCAACCCATGCCATCCAATCCAATCCCATCCCATCCGATCCCATTCCATTCCATCCCATCCCATCCCATCCCATCCCATCCCATCCCATCCCATCCCATCCCATCCCATCCCAGGGATCCCATCACAGGGTTCCCATCTCACCCCAGGGATCCAATCCCAGCGATCCTATCCCATCCCAACCCATCCCAACCCATCCCATCCCATCCCATCCCATCCCATCCCATCCCATCGATCCCATCCCATCCCATCCCAGGGATCCCATCCCAGGGATCACATCCCATCCAAGGGATCCCATCCCAGGGATCCCAACCCATCCCATCCCATCCCCTCCGCTCCCATCCCATTGATCCCATCCCATCCCAACCCATTCTAGCCCAACCCATCCCATCCAATCCCATCCCATGCAATCACATCCGATCCCATCCCATGTATCCCATCCCAGGGATACCATCCGATCCCATCCCATCCCAGCGATCTCATCCCAGTTATTCCATCCCATCCCAGGGATCCCATCCCAACAAATCCCATCCCAGGGATCCCATCCCATCCCATCACAGGGATCCCATCCCATCCCAGTGATCCCATCCCATCCAATCCCATCCCATCCCATCCATTCCCATCCCAGGAATCCCATCCCATCCCATTCCAGGGATCCCATCCCATTCCAGGAATCCCATCCCATGCCATCCCATCCCATTCCATCCCATCCCATCCCATCCCATCCCATCCCATCCCATCCCATCCCAGGGATCCAATCCCATCCCAGGGATAACATCCCAGGGATCCCATCCCATCCCATCCCAGGGATCCCATCCCATTCCATCCCATCCCTTCTCATCCCAGGGATCACATCCCATCCCAGGGATCCCATGTTAGAGATCTCATCCCATCTCACTGATGCCATCCCAGGGATTCGATCCCAACGCAGGAATCCCATACTATCCCAGGGATCCCATCCCATCCCATCCCATCCCAGGAATCCCATCCCATCCCAGGAATCCCATCCCATCCCATTCCAGGGATCCCAACCCATCCCAGTGAACACATCCCATCCCAGGGATCCCATCCCATCCCAGGGATCCCATCCCATTCCTTCCAATCCCATCCTAACCCATCCCAGGGATACCATCCCAGGAATCCCATCCCATCCCAGGGATCCCATCCCATCCCATCGCATCCCATCCCATCCCAGGGATCCCATCCCATCCCATCCAATCCCATCCCATCCCATCCCAGGTATCCCATCCCAGGGATCCCATCCCATCCCATCCCATCCCATCCCATCCCATCCCATCCCATATCATCCCTGCTATCTCATGCCAGGTATTCCATCCCATCCCAGGGATCCCATCCCAACCGATCCCATCGCAGGGATACCATCCCTTCCCATCACAGGGATCCCATCCCATCCCAGGGATCCCATCCCATCCCATCCCATCCCATCCCACCCCACCCATTCCCATCCCAGGAATCCCATCCCATCACATCCCGCGGATCCCATAACATCCCAGGGATCCCATCCCATCCCAGGGATTCAATCCCAGAGATCCTATCCCATCCCATCCCATCCCATCCCATCCCATCCCATCCCATCCCGGGGATCCCATCCCATGGAACCCATCCCAACCCAGGGATCCCATCCGATCCCATCCCAGGGATCCCATCCGATCCCAGGGATCCCATCCCATTCCAACCCATCCCACCCCAGGGATCCCATCCCAGAGATTCCATCCCATCCCAGGGATGCCATCCCAGGGATTCGATCCCAACCCAGGGATCCCATCCTATCACAGTGATCCCATCCCATCCAATCCCATCCCATCCCATCCATTCCCATCCCAGGAATCCCATCCCATCCCATTCCAGGGATCCCATCCCATTCCAGGGATCCCATCCCAGCCCAGGGATCCCATCCCAGGGATCGCATCCCATCTCAGGGATCCCATTCCATCCCATCCAAGGATACCATCCCATTCCATCCCATGCCATCCCAGCCCATCCCAGGTATCCCAACCCATCCAATCCCATCCCATCCCATCCCAGGGATCCCATCCCATCCCATCCCAGGGATCCCATCCCATAGGAGCTATCACAATCCAGGGATCCCATCCCTGGGATCCCATCTCATCCCATCCCAGGGATCCAATCCCATCCCATCTCATCCCAGGGATCCCATAACATCCCATCCCAGTGTTCCCAACCCATCCCAACCCATGCCATCCCATCCAATCCCATCCCATGCCAGGGATCGCATCCCATCTCAGGGATCACATTCCAGGGATCCCATCCCAGGGATCCCATCCCATCCCAGGGATCCCATCCCATCCCATCCCAGGGATCCCATACCAGGGATCCCATCCCATCCCCTGGTCCCCATCCCAGGGATTCCATCCCAACCCATCCCATCCCATGGATTCCATCCGATCACAGAGATCCCATCCCAGGGATCGCATCCCATCCCAGGGATCCCATCACATCCTACCCCATCCCATCCCATCCTATCCCATCGCATCCCATCCCATCCTATCCCATCGCATCCCATCCCATCCCATCCCATCCTAGGGATCCCATACCAGGTATCCCATCCCATCCCAGGGATCCCATTCCGTACCATCCCAGGGATCCCATTCCATCCCATCCCATCCCATCGATCCCATCCCATCCCAACCCAGCGTAGCCAATCCCATCCCATCCCACCCCATCCCATCCAATCCCATCCCATCCCACCCCATCCCATGCCATCCCATCCCATCCCATCCCATCCCAGGGACACCATCCATGGGATACCATACCATCCCAACCCATCCCATCCAATCCCATCCCATCCCATCCCAACCCATCCCATCCCATCCCATCCAATCCCAGGGATCCCATCCCATCCCATCCCATCCCATCTCACCCCATCCCATCCCAGGGATCACATCCCATCCCACGGATCCCATCCCATCGCATCCCAGGCATCCCATCCGATCCCATCCCAGGGATCCCATCCCATACCATCCCATCCCATCGCAGGGATCCCATCCCATCCCATCCCATCCCATCACATCCCATCCCAGCGATCTCGTCCCAGGGATTCCATCCCATCACAGTGATCCCATCCCATCCCACCCATTGCCATCCCAGGAATCCCATCCCATCACATCCCACGGATCCCATAACATCCCAGGGATCCCATCCCATCCCATCCCATCCCATCCCATCCCAGGGATCCCATCCCAGGGATTCCATCCCATCCCAGTGATCCCATCCCATACGAGGGATCACATTCCAGGTATCCCATCCCAGGGATCCCATCCCATCCCAGGGATCCCATCCCATCCCAACATATCCCATCCCATCCTCTCCCATCCCAGGGATCCTATCCCATCCCAAGTAACCCATCCCATGGATCCCATCCCAGGGAGGCCATCCCATCCCGGGGATCCCAACCCATCCCAGGGATCCCATCCCATCCCAGGGATCCCATCCCATCCCATCCCAGCTATCCCATCCCAGGGATTCCATCCCATCCCAGGGATCCCACTTGATCTGTTCCCATCCCAGGGATCCCATCCCATCCCATCCCAGCTATCCCATCCCAGGGATTCCATCCCATCCCAGGGATCCCACTTGATCTGTTCCCATCCCAGGGATCCCATCCCATCCCATCCCATCCCATCCCATCCAAGGGATCCCATCCCATCCCAACCCATCCCATCCCATCCGACCCCATCACATTCCATCCCATCCCAGGGATCCAATCCCATCCCATCCCATCCCATCCCATCCCATCCCATCCCATCCCATCCCATATCATCCCTGCTATCTCATGCCAGGTATTCCATCCCATCCCAGGGATCCCATCCCAACCAATCCCATCGCTGGGATACCATCCCATCCCATCACAGGGAGCCCATCCCATTCCAGGGATCCCGTCCCATCCCATCCCACCCATTCCCATCCCAGGAATCCCATCCCATCCCATCCCTGGGATCCCATCCCAGGGATCCCATCTCATCCCAGGGATCCAATCCCAGAGATCCTATCCCATCCCATCCCATCCCATCCCATCCCATCCCATCCCATCCCAGGGATCCCATCCCATGGAACCCATCCCAACCCAGGGATCCCATCCCATCCCATCCCAGGGATCCCATCCCATCCCAGGGATCCCATCCCATTCCAACCCATCCCATCCTATCCCAGGGATTCCATCCCAGGGATCCCATCCCATCCCATCCCATCCGATCCCATCCCAGGGATCCCATCCCATCCCATCGAATCCCATCCCAACCCATGCCATCCCATCCAATCCCATCCCATCCCATCCATTCCCATCCCAGGAATCCCATCCCATCCCATTCCAGGGATCCCATCCCATTCCAGGGATCCCATCCCATGCCATCACATCCCATCCCATTCCATCCCATCCCATCCCATCCCATCCCATCCCATCCCATCCCATCCCATCCCAACCCATCCCATCCCATCCAAGGGATCGAATCCCATCCAAGGGATAACATCCCAGGGATTCGATCCCAACCCAGGGATCCCATCCTATCCCAGGGATTCCATCCCAGGGATCCCATCCCATCCCATCCCATCCCAGGGATCCCATCCCATTCCATCCCATCCCTTCTCATCCCAGGGATCACATCCCATCCCAGGGATCCCATGTTAGGGATGTCATCCCATCTCACTGATGCCATCCCAGGGATTCGATCCCAACGCAGGAATCCCATACTATCCCAGGGATCCCATCCCATCCCATCCCAAGAATCCCAACCCATCCCATTCCAGGGATCCCAACCCATCCCAGTGAACACATCCCATCCCAGGGATCCCATCCCATCCCAGGGATCCCATCCCATTCCATCCAATCCCATCCTAACCCATCCCAGGGATACCATCCCATGAATCCCATCCCATCCCAGGGATCCCATCCCATCCCATCGCATCCCATCCCATCCCAGGGATCCCATCCCATCCCATCCCATCCAATCCCATCCCATCCCATCCCAGGTATCCCATCCCAGGGATCCCATCCCATCCCATCCCATCCCATCCCATCCCATCCCATCCCATCCCATCCCATCCCATCCCATATCATCCCTGCTATCTCATGCCAGGTATTCCATCCCATCCCAGGGATCCCATCCCAACCGATCCCATCGCAGGGATACCATCCCTTCCCATCACAGGGATCCCATCCCATCCCAGGGAGCCCATCCCATCCCATCCCATCCCACCCCACCCATTCCCATCCCAGGAATCCCATCCCATCGCATCCCGCGGATCCCATAACATCCCAGGGATCCCATCCCATCCCAGGGATTCAATCCCAGAGATCCTATCCCATCCCATCCCATCCCATCCCATCCCGGGGATCCCATCCCATGGAACCCATCCCAACCCAGGGATCCCATCCCATCCCATCCCAGGGATCCCATCCGATCCCAGGGATCCCATCCCATTCCAACCCATCCCACCCTAGGGATCCCATCCCAGAGATTCCATCCCATCCCAGGGATGCCATCCCAGGGATTCGATCCCAACCCAGGGATCCCATCCTATCACAGTGATCCCATCCCATCCAATCCCATCCCATCCCATCCATTCCCATCCCAGGAATCCCATCCCATCCCATTCCAGGGATCCCATCCCATTCCAGGGATCCCATCCCAGCCCAGGGATCCCATCCCAGGGATCGCATCCCATCTCAGGGATCCCATTCCATCCCATCCAAGGATACCATCCCATCCCATCCCATGCCATCCCAGCCCATCCCAGGTATCCCAACCCATCCAATCCCATCCCATCCCAGCGATCCCATCCCAGGGATCCCATCCCATACGAGCTATCACAATCCAGGGATCCCATCCCAGGGATCCCATCCCATCCCATCCCAGGGATCCCATCCCATTCCATCCCATCCCTTCTCATCCCAGGGATCACATCCCATCCCAGGGATCCCATGTTAGAGATCTCATCCCATCTCACTGATGCCATCCCAGGGATTCGATCCCAACGCAGGAATACCATACTATCCCAGGGATCCCATCCCATCCCATCCCAGGAATCCCATCCCATCCCATTCCAGGGATCCCAACCCATCCCAGTGAACACATCCCATCCCAGGGATCCCATCCCATCCCAGGGATCCCATCCCATTCCATCCAATCCCATCCTAACCCATCCCAGGGATACCATCCCAGGAATCCCATTCCATCCCAGGGATCCCATCCCATCCCATCGCATCCCATCCCATCCCAGGGATCCCATCCCATCCCATCCCATCCAATCCCATCCCATCCCATCCCAGGTATCCCATCCCAGGGATCCCATCCCATCCCATCCCATCCCATCCCATCCCATCCCATATCATCCCTGCTATCTCATGCCAGGTATTCCATCCCATCCCAGGGATCCCATCCCATCCCATCCAATCCCATCCCATCCCATCCCACCCCACCCATTCCCATCCCAGGAATCCCATCCCATCACATCCCGCGGATCCCATAACATCCCAGGGATCCCATCCCATCCCAGGGATTCAATCCCAGAGATCCTATCCCATCCCAGGGATTCAATCCCAGAGATCCTATCCCATCCCATCCCATCCCATCCCATACCAGGGATTCCATCCCATGGAACCCATCCCAACCCAGGGATCCCCTCCCATCCCATCCCAGGGATCCCATCCGATCCCAGGGATCCCATCCCATTCCAACCCATCCCACCCCAGGGATCCCATCCCAGAGATTCAACCCCATCCCAGGGATGCCATCCCAGGGATTCGATCCCAACCCAGGAATCCCATCCCATCCCATTCCAGGGATCCCATCCCATTCCGGGGATCCCATCCCAGCCCAGGGATCCCATCCCAGGGATCGCATCCCATCTCAGGGATCCCATTCCATCCCATCCAAGGATACCATCCCATCCCATGCCATCCCAGCCCATCCCAGGTATCCCAACCCATCCAATCCCATCCCATCCCATCCCTGGCATCCCATCCCAGGGATCCCATTCTTGGGATCCCATTCCATCTGAGGGATCCCATCCCATCCCATCCCGTCCCGCACCATCCCATCCCATCCCATCCCATCCCATCCCAACCCATCCCATCCCATCCCATCCCATCCCATCCCATCCCATCCCATCCCATCCCATCCCATTCCAGGGATCCCATCCCAGCGATCCCAGCCCATCCCAGGGATCCCATCCCATACGAGCTATCACAATCCAGGGATCCCATCCCTGGGATCCCATTTCATCCCATCCCAGGGATCCAATCCCATCCCATCTCATCCCAGGGATCCCATAACATCCCATCCCAGGGTTCCCAACCCATCCCAACCCATGCCATTCCATCCAATCCCATCCCATCCCATTCCCATCCCAGGAATCCCATCCCATCCCATTCCAGGGATCCCATCCCATTCCAGGGATCCCATCCCAGCCCAGGGATCCCATCCCAGGGATCGCATCCCATCTCAGGGATCCCATTCCATCCCATCCAAGGATACCATCCCATTCCATCCCATGCCATCCCAGCCCATCCCAGGTATCCCAACCCATCCAATCCCATCCCATCCCATCCCAGGGATCCCATCCCATCCCATCCCAGGGATCCCATCCCATACGAGCTATCACAATCCAGGGATCCCATCCCTGGGATCCCATCTCATCCCATCCCAGGGGTCCAATCCCATCCCATCTCATCCCAGGGATCCCATAACATCCCATCCCAGTGTTCCCAACCCATCCCAACCCATGCCATCCCATCCAATCCCATCCCATGCCAGGGATCGCATCCCATCTCAGGGATCACATTCCAGGGATCCCATCCCAGGGATCCCATCCCATCCCAGGGATCCCATCCCATCCCATCCCAGGGATCCCATCCCAGGGATCCCATCCCATCCCCTGGTCCCCATCCCAGGGATTCCATCCCAACCCATCCCATCCCATGGATTCCATCCGATCCCAGAGATCCCATCCCAGGGATCCCATCCCATCCCATCCCATCCCATCACATCCCATCCCAGCGATCTCGTCCCAGGGATTCCATCCCATCACAGTGATCCCATCCCATCCCACCCATTGCCATCCCAGGAATCCCATCCCATCACATCCCACGGATCCCATAACATCCCAGGGATCCCATCCCATCCCATCCCATCCCATCCCATCCCAGGGATCCCATCCCAGGGATTCCATCCCATCCCAGTGATCCCATCCCATACGAGGGATCACATTCCAGGTATCCCATCCCAGGGATCCCATCCCATCCCAGGGATCCCATCCCATCCCAACATATCCCATCCCATCCTCTCCCATCCCAGGGATCCTATCCCATCCCAAGTAACCCATCCCATGGATCCCATCCCAGGGAGGCCATCCCATCCCGGGGATCCCAACCCATCCCAGGGATCCCATCCCATCCCATCCCAGCTATCCCATCCCAGGGATTCCATCCCATCCCAGGGATCCCACTTGATCTGTTCCCATCCCAGGGATCCCATCCCATCCCATCCCAGCTATCCCATCCCAGGGATTCCATCCCATCCCAGGGATCCCACTTGATCTGTTCCCATCCCAGGGATCCCATCCCATCCCATCCCATCCCATCCAAGGGATCCCATCCCATCCCAACCCATCCCATCCCATCCCACCCCATCACATTCCATCCCATCCCAGGGATCCAATCCCATCCCATCCCATCCCATCCCATCCCATCCCATCCCATCCCATCCCATCCCATCCCATCCCATATCATCCCTGCTATCTCATGCCAGGTATTCCATCCCATCCCAGGGATCCCATCCCAACCAATCCCATCGCTGGGATACCATCCCATCCCATCACAGGGAGCCCATCCCATTCCAGGGATCCCGTCCCATCCCATCCCACCCATTCGCATCCCAGGAATCCCATCCCATCCCATCCCTGGGATCCCATCCCAGGGATCCCATCTCATCCCAGGGATCCAATCCCAGAGATCCTATCCCATCCCATCCCATCCCATCCCATCCCAGGGATCCCATCCCATGGAACCCATCCCAACCCAGGGATCCCATCCCATCCCATCCCAGGGATCCCATCCCATCCCAGGGATCCCATCCCATTCCAACCCATCCCATCCTATCCCAGGGATTCCATCCCAGGGATCCCATCCCATCCCATCCGATCCCATCCCAGGGATCCCATCCCATCCCATCCCATCGAATCCCATCCCAACCCATGCCATCCCATCCAATCCCATCCCATCCCATCCATTCCCATCCCAGGAATCCCATCCCATCCCATTCCAGGGATCCCATCCCATTCCAGGGATCCCATCCCATGCCATCACATCCCATCCCATTCCATCCCATCCCATCCCATCCCATCCCATCCAAGGGATCCAATCCCATCCAAGGGATAACATCCCAGGGATTCGATCCCAACCCAGGGATCCCATCCTATCCCAGGGATTCCATCCCAGGGATCCCATCCCATCCCATCCCATCCCAGGGATCCCATCCCATTCCATCCCATCCCTTCTCATCCCAGGGATCACATCCCATCCCAGGGATCCCATGTTAGGGATCTCATCCCATCTCACTGATGCCATCCAAGGGATTCGATCCCAACGCAGGAATCCCATACTATCCCAGGGATCCCATCCCATCCCATCCCAGGAATCCCATCCCATCCCATTCCAGGGATCCCAACCCATCCCAGTGAACACATCCCATCCCAGGGATCCCATCCCATCCCAGGGATCCCATCCCATTCCATCCAATCCCATCCTAATTCATCCCAGGGATACCATCCCAGGAATCCCATCCCATCCCAGGGATCCCATCCCATCCCATCGCATCCCATCCCATCCCAGGGATCCCATCCCATCCCATCCAATCCCATCCCATCCCATCCCAGGTATCCCATCCCAGGGATCCCATCCCATCCCATCCCATCCCATCCCATCCCATCCCATCCCATCCCATATCATCCCTGCTATCTCATGCCAGGTATTCCATCCCATCCCAGGGATCCCATCCCAACCGATCCCATCGCAGGGATACCATCCCTTCCCATCACAGGGATCCCATCCCATCCCAGGGATCCCATCCCATCCCATCCCATCCCATCCCATCCCATCCCACCCCACCCATTCCCATCCCAGGAATCCCATCCCATCGCATCCCGCGGATCCCATAACATCCCAGGGATCCCATCCCATCCCAGGGATTCAATCCCAGAGATCCTATCCCATCCCATCCCATCCCATACCATCCCATCCCGGGGATCCCATCCCATGGAACCCATCCCAACCCAGGGATCCCATCCCATCCCATCCCAGGGATCCCATCCGATCCCAGGGATCCCATCCCATTCCAACCCATCCCACCCCAGGGATCCCATCCCAGAGATTCCATCCCATCCCAGGGATGCCATCCCAGGGATTCGATCCCAACCCAGGGATCCCATCCTATCACAGTGATCCCATCCCATCCAATCCCATCCCATCCCATCCATTCCCATCCCAGGAATCCCATCCCATCCCATTCCAGGGATCCCATCCCATTCCAGGGATCCCATCCCAGCCCAGGGATCCCATCCCAGGGATCGCATCCCATCTCAGGGATCCCATTCCATCCCATCCAAGGATACCATCCCATTCCATCCCATGCCATCCCAGCCCATCCCAGGTATCCCAACCCATCCAATCCCATCCCATCCCATCCCAGGGATCCCATCCCATCCCATCCCAGGGATCCCATCCCATACGAGCTATCACAATCCAGGGATCCCATCCCTGGGATCCCATCTCATCCCATCCCAGGGATCCAATCCCATCCCATCTCATCCCAGGGATCCCAAAACATCCCATCCCAGTGTTCCCAACCCATCCCAACCCATGCCATCCCATCCAATCCCATCCCATGCCAGGGATCGCATCCCATCTCAGGGATCACATTCCAGGGATCCCATCCCAGGGATCCCATCCCAGGGATCCCATCCCATCCCATCCCATCCCAGGGATCCCATACCAGGGATCCCATCCCATCCCCTGGTCCCCATCCCAGGGATTCCATCCCAACCCATCCCATCCCATGGATTCCATCCGATCCCAGAGATCCCATCCCAGGGATCCCATCCCATCCCAGGGATCCCATCACATCCTACCCCATCCCATCCCATCCTATCCCATCGCATCCCATCCCATCCTATCCCATCGCATCCCATCCCATCCCATCCCATCCCAGGGATCCCATTCCATCCCATCCCATCCCATCGATCCCATCCCATCCCAACCCAGCGTAGCCAATCCCATCCCATCCCACCCCATCCCATCCAATCCCATCCCATCCCACCCCATCCCATGCCATCCCATCCCATCCAATCCCATCCCATCCCACCCCATCCCATGCCATCCCATCCCATCCCATCCCATCCCATCCCAGGGACACCATCCCAGGGATACCATACCATCCCAACCCATCCCATCCAATCCCAACCCATCCCATCCCATCCCATCCAATCCCAGGGATCCCATCCCATCCCATCCCATCTCACCCCATCCCATCCCAGGGATCACATCCCATCCCACGGATCCCATCCCATCGCATCCCAGGCATCCCATCTGATCCCATCCCAGGGATCCCATCCCATACCATCCCATCCCATCGCAGGGATCCCATCCCATCCCATCCCATCCCATCACATCCCATCCCAGCGATCTCGTCCCAGGGATTCCATCCCATCACAGTGATCCCATCCCATCCCACCGATTCCCATCCAGGAATCCCATCCCATCACATCCCACGGATCCCATAACATCCCAGGGATCCCATCCCATCCCATCCCATCCCAGGGATCCCATCCCAGGGATTCCATCCCATCCCAGTGATCCCATCCCATACGAGGGATCACATTCCAGGTATCCCATCCCAGGGATCCCATCCCATCCCAGGGATCCCATCCCATCCCAACATATCCCATCCCATCCTCTCCCATCCCAGGGATCCTATCCCATCCCAAGTAACCCATCCCATGGATCCCATCCCAGGGAGGCCATCCCATCCCGGGGATCCCAACCCATCCCAGGGATCCCATCCCATCCCAGGGATCCCATCCCATCCCATCCCAGCTATCCCATCCCAGGGATTCCAACCCATCCCAGGGATCCCACTTGATCTGTTCCCATCCCAGGGATCCCATCCCAACCCATCCCATCCCATCCCACCCCATCACATTCCATCCCATCCCAGGGATCCAATCCCATCCCATCCCATCCCATCCCATCCCATCCCATCCCATCCCATCCCATCCCATATCATCCCTGCTATCTCATGCCAGGTATTCCATCCCATCCCAGGGATCCCATCCCAACCAATCCCATCGCTGGGATACCATCCCATCCCATCACAGGGATCCCATCCCATTCCAGGGATCCCGTCCCATCCCATCCCACCCATTCCCATCCCAGGAATCCCAGCCCATCCCATCCCTGGGATCCCATCCCAGGGATCCCATCCCATGGAACCCATCCCAACCCAGGGATCCCATCCCATCCCATCCCAGGGATCCCATCCCATCCCAGGGATCCCATCCCATTCCAACCCATCCCATCCTATCCCAGGGATTCCATCCCAGGGATCCCATCCCATCCCATCCCATCCGATCCCATCCCAGGGATCCCATCCCATCCCATCGAATCCCATCCCAACCCATGCCATCCCATCCAATCCCATCCCATCCCATCCATTCCCATCCCGGGAATCCCATCCCATCCCATTCCAGGGATCCCATCCCATTCCAGGGATCCCATCCCATGCCATCACATCCCATCCCATCCCATCCCATCCCATCCCCTCCGCTCCCATCCCATTGATCCCATCCCATCCCAACCCATTCTAGCCCATCCCATCCCATCCAATCCCATCCCATGCAATCACATCCGATCCCATCCCATGTATCCCATCCCAGGGATACCATCCGATCCCATCCCAGCCCAGAGATCCTATCCCATCCCATCCCATCCCATCCCATCCCATCCCATCCCAGGGATCCCATCCCATGGAACCCATCCCAACCCAGGGATCCCATCCCATCCCAGGGATCCCATCCCATGCCAGGGATCCAATCCCATTCCAACCCATCCCATCCTATCCCAGGGATTCCATCCCAGGGATCCCATCCCATCCCATCCGATCCCATCCCAGGGATCCCATCCCATCCCATCCCATCGAATCCCATCCCAACCCATGCCATCCCATCCAATCCCATCCCATCCCATCCATTCCCATCCCAGGAATCCCATCCCATCCCATTCCAGGGATCCCATCCCATTCCAGGGATCCCATCCCATGCCATCACATCCCATCCCATTCCATCCCATCCCATCCCATCCCATCCAAGGGATCCAATCCCATCCAAGGGATAACATCCCAGGGATTCGATCCCAACCCAGGGATCCCATCCTATCCCAGGGATTCCATCCCAGGGATCCCATCCCATCCCATCCGATCCCATCCCGTGGATCCCATCCCATCCCATCGAATCCCATCCCAACCCATGCCATCCAATCCAATCCAATCCCATCCCATCCGATCCCATCCCATCCCATCCCATCCCATCCCATCCCATCCCATCCCATCCCATCCCATCCCAGGGATCCCATCACAGGGTTCCCATCTCATCCCAGGGATCCAATCCCAGCGATCCTATCCCATCCGATCCCATCCCAGGGATCCCATCCCATCCCATCGATCCCATCCCATCCCATCCCAGGGATCCCATCCCAGGGAACACATCCCATCCAAGGGATCCCATCCCAGGGATCCCAACCCATCCCATCCCATCCCCTCCGCTCCCATCCCATTGATCCCATCCCATCCCAACCCATTCTAGCCCATCCCATCCCATCCAATCCCATCCCATGCAATCACATCCGATCCCATCCCATGTATCCCATCCCAGGGATACCATCCGATCCCATCCCAGCCCAGGGATCCCATCCCATCCCATCCCATCCCAGCGATCTCATCCCAGGTATTCCATCCCATCCCAGGGATGCCATCCCAACAAATCCCATCCCAGGGATCCCATCCCATCCCATCACAGGGATCCCATCCCATCCCAGTGATCCCATCCCATCCAATCCCATCCCATCCCATCCATTTCCATCCCAGGAATCCCATCCCATCCCATTCCAGGGATCCCATCCCATTCCAGGAATCCCATCCCATGCCATCCCATCCCATTCCATCCCATCCCATCCCATCCCATCCCATCCCATCCCATCCCATCCCATCCCATCCCATCCCATCCCATCCCATCCCAGGGATCCAATCCCATCCCAGGGATAACATCCCAGGGATCCCATCCCATCCCATCCCAGGGATCCCATCCCATTCCATCCCATCCCTTCTCATCCCAGGGATCACATCCCATCCCAGGGATCCCATGTTAGAGATCTCATCCCATCTCACTGATGCCATCCCAGGGATTCGATCCCAACGCAGGAATCCCATACTATCCCAGGGATTCCATCCCATCCCAGTGATCCCATCCCATACGAGGGATCACATTCCAGGTATCCCATCCCAGGGATCCCATCCCAGGGATCCCATCCCATCCCAACATATCCCATCCCATCCTCTCCCATCCCAGGGATCCTATCCCATCCCAAGTAACCCATCCCATGGATCCCATCCCAGGGAGGCCATCCCATCCCGGGGATCCCAACCCATCCCAGGGATCCCATCCCATCCCATCCCAGCTATCCCATCCCAGGGATTCCATCCCATCCCAGGGATCCCACTTGATCTGTTCCCATCCCAGGGATCCCATCCCATCCCATCCCAGCTATCCCATCCCAGGGATTCCATCCCATCCCAGGGATCCCACTTGATCTGTTCCCATCCCAGGGATCCCATCCCATCCCATCCCATCCCATCCCATCCAAGGGATCCCATCCCATCCCAACCCATCCCATCCCATCCCACCCCATCACATTCCATCCCATCCCAGGGATCCAATCCCATCCCATCCCATCCCATCCCATCCCATCCCATCCCATCCCATATCATCCCTGCTATCTCATGCCAGGTATTCCATCCCATCCCAGGGATCCCATCCCAACCAATCCCATCGCTGGGATACCATCCCATCCCATCACAGGGAGCCCATCCCATTCCAGGGATCCCGTCCCATCCCATCCCACCCATTCCCATCCCAGGAATCCCATCCCATCCCATCCCTGGGATCCCATCCCAGGGATCCCATCTCATCCCAGGGATCCAATCCCAGAGATCCTATCCCATCCCATCCCATCCCATCCCATCCCATCCCAGGGATCCCATCCCATGGAACCCATCCCAACCCAGGGATCCCATCCCATCCCATCCCAGGGATCCCATCCCATCCCAGGGATCCCATCCCATTCCAACCCATCCCATCCTATCCCAGGGATTCCATCCCAGGGATCCCAATCCATCCCATCCAATCCGATCCCATGCAATCACATCCGATCCCATCCCAGCCCAGAGATCCTATCCCATCCCATCCCATCCCATCCCATCCCATCCCATCCCATCCCATCCCAGGGATCCCATCCCATGGAACCCATCCCAACCCAGGGATCCCATCCCATCCCATCCCAGGGATCCCATCCCATGCCAGGGATCCCATCCCATTCCAACCCATCCCATCCTATCCCAGGGATTCCATCCCAGGGATCCCATCCCATCCCATCCGATCCCATCCCAGGGATCCCATCCCATCCCATCCCATCGAATCCCATCCCAACCCATGCCATCCCATCCAATCCCATCCCATCCCATCCATTCCCATCCCAGGAATCCCATCCCATCCCATCCCATTCCAGGGATCCCATCCCATTCCAGGGATCCCATCCCATGCCATCACATCCCATCCCATTCCATCCCATCCCATCCCATCCCATCCCATCCCATCCAAGGGATCCAATCCCATCCAAGGGATAACATCCCAGGGATTCGATCCCAACCCAGGGATCCCATCCTATCCCAGGGATTCCATCCCAGGGATCCCATCCCATCCCATCCCATCCCAGGGATCCCATCCCATTCCATCCCATCCCTTCTCATCCCAGGGATCACATCCCATCCCAGGGATCCCATGTTAGGGATCTCATCCCATCTCACTGATGCCATCCAAGGGATTCGATCCCAACGCAGGAATCCCATACTATCCCAGGGATCCCATCCCATCCCATCCCAGGAATCCCATCCCATCCCATTCCAGGGATCCCAACCCATCCCAGTGAACACATCCCATCCCAGGGATCCCATCCCATCCCAGGGATCCCATCCCATTCCATCCAATCCCATCCTAATTCATCCCAGGGATACCATCCCAGGAATCCCATCCCATCCCAGGGATCCCATCCCATCCCATCGCATCCCATCCCATCCCAGGGATCCCATCCCATCCCATCCAATCCCATCCCATCCCATCCCAGGTATCCCATCCCAGGGATCCCATCCCATCCCATCCCATCCCATCCCATCCCATCCCATCCCATCCCATCCCATCCCATATCATCCCTGCTATCTCATGCCAGGTATTCCATCCCATCCCAGGGATCCCATCCCAACCGATCCCATCGCAGGGATACCATCCCTTCCCATCACAGGGATCCCATCCCATCCCAGGGATCCCATCCCATCCCATCCCATCCCATCCCATCCCATCCCATCCCATCCCACCCCACCCATTCCCATCCCAGGAATCCCATCCCATCGCATCCCGCGGATCCCATAACATCCCAGGGATCCCATCCCATCCCAGGGATTCAATCCCAGAGATCCTATCCCATCCCATCCCATCCCATCCCATCCCATCCCATCCCGGGGATCCCATCCCATGGAACCCATCCCAACCCAGGGATCCCATCCCATCCCATCCCAGGGATCCCATCCGATCCCAGGGATCCCATCCCATTCCAACCCATCCCACCCCAGGGATCCCATCCCAGAGATTCCATCCCATCCCAGGGATGCCATCCCAGGGATTCGATCCCAACCCAGGGATCCCATCCTATCACAGTGATCCCATCCCATCCAATCCCATCCCATCCCATCCATTCCCATCCCAGGAATCCCATCCCATCCCATTCCAGGGATCCCATCCCATTCCAGGGATCCCATCCCAGCCCAGGGATCCCATCCCAGGGATCGCATCCCATCTCAGGGATCCCATTCCATCCCATCCAAGGATACCATCCCATTCCATCCCATGCCATCCCAGCCCATCCCAGGTATCCCAACCCATCCAATCCCATCCCATCCCATCCCAGGGATCCCATCCCATCCCATCCCAGGGATCCCATCCCATACGAGCTATCACAATCCAGGGATCCCATCCCTGGGATCCCATCTCATCCCATCCCAGGGATCCAATCCCATCCCATCTCATCCCAGGGATCCCATAACATCCCATCCCAGTGTTCCCAACCCATCCCAACCCATGCCATCCCATCCAATCCCATCCCATGCCAGGGATCGCATCCCATCTCAGGGATCACATTCCAGGGATCCCATCCCAGGGATCCCATCCCAGGGATCCCATCCCATCCCATCCCATCCCAGGGATCCCATACCAGGGATCCCATCCCATCCCCTGGTCCCCATCCCAGGGATTCCATCCCAACCCATCCCATCCCATGGATTCCATCCGATCCCAGAGATCCCATCCCAGGGATCCCATCCCATCCCAGGGATCCCATCACATCCTACCCCATCCCATCCCATCCTATCCCATCGCATCCCATCCCATCCTATCCCATCGCATCCCATCCCATCCCATCCCATCCTAGGGATCCCATACCAGGTATCCCATCCCATCCCAGGGATCCCATTCCGTAACATCCCAGGGATCCCATTCCATCCCATCCCATCCCATCGATCCCATCCCATCCCAACCCAGCGTAGCCAATCCCATCCCATCCCACCCCATCCCATCCAATCCCATCCCATCCCACCCCATCCCATGCCATCCCATCCCATCCCATCCCAGGGACACCATCCCAGGGATACCATACCATCCCAACCCATCCCATCCAATCCCATCCCATCCCATCCCAACCCATCCCATCCCATCCCATCCAATCCCAGGGATCCCATCCCATCCCATCCCATCTCACCCCATCCCATCCCAGGGATCACATCCCATCCCACGGATCCCATCCCATCGCATCCCAGGCATCCCATCTGATCCCATCCCAGGGATCCCATCCCATACCATCCCATCCCATCGCAGGGATCCCATCCCATCCCATCCCATCCCATCACATCCCATCCCAGCGATCTCGTCCCAGGGATTCCATCCCATCACAGTGATCCCATCCCATCCCACCGATTCCCATCCAGGAATCCCATCCCATCACATCCCACGGATCCCATAACATCCCAGGGATCCCATCCCATCCCATCCCATCCCAGGGATCCCATCCCAGGGATTCCATCCCATCCCAGTGATCCCATCCCATACGAGGGATCACATTCCAGGTATCCCATCCCAGGGATCCCATCCCATCCCAGGGATCCCATCCCATCCCAACATATCCCATCCCATCCTCTCCCATCCCAGGGATCCTATCCCATCCCAAGTAACCCATCCCATGGATCCCATCCCAGGGAGGCCATCCCATCCCGGGGATCCCAACCCATCCCAGGGATCCCATCCCATCCCAGGGATCCCATCCCATCCCATCCCAGCTATCCCATCCCAGGGATTCCAACCCATCCCAGGGATCCCACTTGATCTGTTCCCATCCCAGGGATCCCATCCCAACCCATCCCATCCCATCCCATCCCACCCCATCACATTCCATCCCATCCCAGGGATCCAATCCCATCCCATCCCATCCCATCCCATCCCATCACATCCCATCCCATCCCATATCATCCCTGCTATCTCATGCCAGGTATTCCATCCCATCCCAGGGATCCCATCCCAACCAATCCCATCGCTGGGATACCATCCCATCCCATCACAGGGATCCCATCCCATTCCAGGGATCCCGTCCCATCCCATCCCACCCATTCCCATCCCAGGAATCCCAGCCCATCCCATCCCTGGGATCCCATCCCAGGGATCCCATCCCATGGAACCCATCCCAACCCAGGGATCCCATCCCATCCCATCCCAGGGATCCCATCCCATCCCAGGGATCCCATCCCATTCCAACCCATCCCATCCTATCCCAGGGATTCCATCCCAGGGATCCCATCCCATCCCATCCCATCCGATCCCATCCCAGGGATCCCATCCCATCCCATCGAATCCCATCCCAACCCATGCCATCCCATCCAATCCCATCCCATCCCATCCATTCCCATCCCGGGAATCCCATCCCATCCCATTCCAGGGATCCCATCCCATTCCAGGGATCCCATCCCATGCCATCACATCCCATCCCATCCCATCCCATCCCATCCCCTCCGCTCCCATCCCATTGATCCCATCCCATCCCAACCCATTCTAGCCCATCCCATCCCATCCAATCCCATCCCATGCAATCACATCCGATCCCATCCCATGTATCCCATCCCAGGGATACCATCCGATCCCATCCCAGCCCAGAGATCCTATCCCATCCCATCCCATCCCATCCCATCCCAGGGATCCCATCCCATGGAACCCATCCCAACCCAGGGATCCCATCCCATCCCATCCCAGGGATCCCATCCCATGCCAGGGATCCAATCCCATTCCAACCCATCCCATCCTATCCCAGGGATTCCATCCCAGGGATCCCATCCCATCCCATCCGATCCCATCCCAGGGATCCCATCCCATCCCATCCCATCGAATCCCATCCCAACCCATGCCATCCCATCCAATCCCATCCCATCCCATCCATTCCCATCCCAG